>NC_084636.1:6108415-6335915 GCF_033978795.1 Nerophis ophidion | reverse complement strand
CATTACCAGCAACATATTTGCCAATCAAACTTGAGGTAGGAATGTCACAGGTTACATTACCAGCAACATATTTGCCAATCAAACTTGAGGTAGGAATGTCGCAGGTTACATTACCAGCAACGTATTTGCCAATCAAACTTGAGGTAGGAATGTCACAGGTTACATTACCAGCAACATATTTGCCAATAAAACTTGGGGTAGGAATGTCACAGGTTAAATTACTTGCAACATATTTGCCAATAAAACTTGAGGTATGAATTTCACAGGTTGAATTACCTGCAACATATTTGCCAATAAAACTTGAGGTAGGAATGTCACAGGTTACATTACCAGCAACATATTTGCCAATAAAACTTGGGGTAGTAATGTCGCAGGTTACATTACCAGCAACACATTTTACAATAAAACTTGGGCATATATGCCAATAAAACTTGAGGTAGGAATGTCGCAGGTTACATTACCAGCAACGTATTTGCCAATCAAACTTGAGGTAGGAATGTCACAGGTTACATTACCAGCAACATATTTGCCAATAAAACTTGGGGTAGGAATGTCACAGGTTAAATTACCTGCAACATATTTGCCAATAAAACTTGAGGTAGGAATTTCACAGGTTAAATTACCTGCAACATATTTGCCAATAAAACTTGGGGTAGGAATGTCACAGGTTACATTACCAGCAACATATTTGCCAATAAAACTTGGGGTAGTAATGTCACAGGTTACATTACCAGCAACATATTTGCTAATAAAACTTGGGCATATTTGCCAATAAAACTTGTGGAATGAATGTCACAGGTTACATTACCAGCAACATATTTGGCGATAAAACTTACGGTAGAAATGTCACAGGTTACATTACTAGCAACATATTTCACAATAAAACTTGGGCATATTTGCCAATCAAACTTGAGGTAGGAATGTCACAGGTTACATTACCAGCAACATATTTGACAATAAAACCTGGGCATAATTCACAATAAAACTTGGGGTAGGAATGTCACAGGTTACATTACCAGCAACATATTTGCCAATAAAACTTGGGGTAGTAATGTCGCAGGTTACATTACCAGCAACACATTTTACAATAAAACTTGGGCATATATGCCAATAAAACTTGAGGTAAGAATGTCGCAGGTTACATTACCAGCAACATATTTGCCAATCAAACTTGAGGTAGGAATGTCACAGGTTACATTACCAGCAACATATTTGCCAATAAAACTTGGGGTAGTAATGTCGCAGGTTACATTACCAGCAACACATTTTACAATAAAACTTGGGCATATATGCCAATAAAACTTGAGGTAGGAATGTCACAGGTTACATTACCAGCAACATATTTGCCAATAAAACTTGGGGTAGGAATGTCACAGGTTACATTACCAGCAACATATTTGCCAATAAAACTTGGGGTAGGAATGTCACAGGTTAAATTACCTGCAACATATTTGCCAATAAAACTTGAGGTAGGAATTTCACAGGTTAAATTACCTGCAACATATTTGCCAATAAAACTTGAGGTAGGAATGTCACAGGTTACATTACCAGCAACACATTTTACAATAAAACTTGGGCATATATGCCAATAAAACTTGAGGTAGGAATGTCGCAGGTTACATTACCAGCAACATATTTGCCAATCAAACTTGAGGTAGGAATGTCACAGGTTACATTACCAGCAACATATTTGCCAATACAACTTGGGGTAGTAATGTCACAGGTTACATTACCAGCAACATATTTGCCAATAAAACTTGGGGTAGGAATGTCACAGGTTACATTACCAGCAACATATTTGCCAATAAAACTTGGGGTAGTAATGTCACAGGTTACATTACCAGCAACATATTTGCCAATAAAACTTGGGGTAGGAATGTCACAGGTTACATTACCAGCAACATATTTGCCAATAAAACTTGGGGTAGTAATGTCACAGGTTACATTACCAGCAACATATTTGCCAATACAACTTGGGGTAGTAATGTCACAGGTTACATTACCAGCAACATATTTGCCAATAAAACTTGGGGTAGGAATGTCACAGGTTACATTACCAGCAACATATTTGCCAATAAAACTTGGGGTAGTAATGTCACAGGTTACATTACCAGCAACATATTTGCCAATAAAACTTGGGGTAGGAATGTCACAGGTTACATTACCAGCAACATATTTGCCAATAAAACTTGGGGTAGGAATGTCACAGGTTACATTACCAGCAACATATTTGCCAATAAAACTTGGGGTAGTAATGTCACAGGTTACATTACCAGCAACATATTTGCCAATACAACTTGGGGTAGTAATGTCACAGGTTACATTACCAGCAACATATTTGCCAATAAAACTTGGGGTAGGAATGTCACAGGTTACATTACCAGCAACATATTTGCCAATAAAACTTGGGGTAGTAATGTCACAGGTTACATTACCAGCAACATATTTGCCAATAAAACTTGGGGTAGGAATGTCACAGGTTACATTACCAGCAACATATTTGTCAAAACAAGCATGAACGTAACAATCCGCCTGTAGTAAGTACTCCTGTCCAAACACGTCACATAGCTCCGCCCCCTCACCGGCAGGGGATACCAAGTATTTCTATTGCGACATCCAGTGGACACATTTGGAACAGCAGCTGTTTGTTGCAGAACGCCATGATGACGTTCGAGGAGGAGAAGATGCAGACGGCCTGCGATGACCTGAGGACCACGGAGAAGCTGTGCGAGAGCGACAGTGTGGGCGTGCTGGAGACCATCAGGAACAAGATCAAGAAGAACGTGAGTGCCGGAAGAAAGGCGGAGTGTGGCAATACGGTGCCGGAGGTTTTTTTCTTGTGTGCGCAGATGGACTCCCAGAGGTCGGGGGTGGTGGTCGTGGACCGCCTGCAGAGGCAGATCATCGTGGCCGATTGTCAGGTCTACCTCGCCGTGCTCTCCTTCGTCAAGCAGGAGCTTTCAGGTGAATCACATGATGTCACACATTAGTAAACACTCTGTAGGACTGCTCGTATCGCACATGATGTCACACACTAGTAAACACTCTGTAGGACTGCTCGTATCGCACATGATGTCACACACAAGTAAACACTCTGTAGGACTGCTCGTATCGCACATGATGTCACACACTAGTAAACACTCTGTAGGACTGCTTGTATCGCACATGATGTCATGATGTCACACACAAGTAGACACTGCAGGACTGCTTGTATCGCACCTGATATCACAAACAAGTTAACACTCTGTAGGACAGCTTGTATCGCACATGATGTTACACACAAAGAAACACACTGCAAGACTGCTTGTATCGCACATGATGTCACAAACAAGTAAACACGCTGCAGGACTACTTGTATCACACATGATATCATACACAAGTAAACACTCTATAGGACTGCTTGTATCGCACATGATGTCACACACAAGTAAATACACTGCAGGACTGCTCGTATCGCACATGATGTTACACACAAGTAGACACTGCAGGACTGCTCGTATCACACATGATGTCACACACAAGTAAACACTCTGTAGTACTGCTCGTATCGCACATGATGTCACACACGAGTAAACACGCTGCAGGACTACTCGAATCGCACATGATATCACACACAAGTAAACACTCTGCAGGACTGTTTGTATAGCACATGATGTCACACACGAGTAAATACGCTGCAGGACTACTTGTATCACACATGATATCATACACTAGTAAACACACTGCAGGACTGCTCGTATCGCACATGATGTCACACACAAGTAAACACTCTGTAGGACTGCTCGTATTGCACATGATGTCACACACAAGTAGACACTGCAGGACTGCTCGTATCGCACATGATGTCACACACAAGTAAACACTCTGTAGTACTGCTCGTATCGCACATGATATCACACACAAGTAGACACTGCAGGACTGCTCGTATCGCACATGATGTCACACACTAGTAAACACTCTGTAGGACTGCTTGTATCTCACATGATGTCACACATTAGTAAACACTCTGTAGGACTGCTTGTATCGCACATGATGTCACACACTAGTAAACACTCTGTAGGACTGCTTGTATCTCACATGATGTCACACATTAGTAAACACTCTGTAGGACTGCTCGTATCGCACATGATGTCACACATTAGTAAACACTCTGTAGGACTGCTCGTATCGCACATGATGTCACACATTAGTAAACACTCTGTAGGACTGCTTGTATCGCACATGATGTCACACACTAGTAAACACTCTGCAGGACTGTTTGTATCGCACATGATGTCACACATTAGTAAACACTCTGCAGGACTGCTCGTATCGCACATGATGTCACACATTAGTAAACACTCTGCAGGACTGCTCGTATCGCACATGATGTCACACATTAGTAAACACTCTGTAGGACTGCTTGTATCTCACATGATGTCACACACAAGTAGACACTGCAGGACTGCTTGTATCGCGCCTGATATCACAAACAAGTTAATACTCTGTAGGACAGCTTGTATCGCACATGATGTTACACACTAAGAAACACTGCAGGACTGCTTGTATCGCACCTGATATCACAAACAAGTAAACACTCTGTAGGACTGCTTGTATCGCACATGATGTCACACACTAGTAAACACTCTGCAGGACTGTTTGTATCGCACATGATGTCACACATTAGTAAACACTCTGCAGGACTGCTCGTATCGCACATGATGTCACACATTAGTAAACACTCTGCAGGACTGCTCGTATCGCACATGATGTCACACATTAGTAAACACTCTGTAGGACTGCTTGTATCTCACATGATGTCACACACAAGTAGACACTGCAGGACTGCTTGTATCGCGCCTGATATCACAAACAAGTTAATACTCTGTAGGACAGCTTGTATCGCACATGATGTTACACACAAAGAAACACACTGCAGGACTGCTTGTATCGCACATGATGTCACAAACAAGTAAACACGCTGCAGGACTACTTGTATCACACATGATATCATACACAAGTAAACACTCTATAGGACTGCTCGTATCGCACATGATGTCACACACTAGTAAACACACTGCAGGACTGCTCGTATCGCACATTATGTCACACATAAGTAGACACTGCAGGACTGTTTGTATCGCACCTGATATCACAAACAAGTAAAAACTCTGTAGGACTGCTTGTATCGCACATGATGTTACACACAAAGAAACACACTGCAGGACTGCTTGTATTGCACATTATGTGACACACAAGTAAACACTCTGCAGGACTGTTTGTATCGCACATGATGTCACACACGAGTAAACACGCTGCAGGACTACTCGAATCGCACATGATATCACAAACAAGTAAAAACTCTGCAGGACTGCTTGTATTGCACATTATGTGACACACAAGTAAACACTCTGCAGGACTGTTTGTATCGCACATGATGTCACACACGAGTAAACACGCTGCAGGACTACTCGAATCGCACATGATATCACACACAAGTAAACACTCTGCAGGACTGTTTGTATAGCACATGATGTCACACACGAGTAAATACGCTGCAGGACTACTTGTATCACACTTGATATCATACACTAGTAAACACACTGCAGGACTGCTCGTATCGCACATGATGTCACACACAAGTAAACACGCTGCAGGACTTCTTGTATCACACATGATATCATACACAAGTAAACACTCTGTAGGACTGCTCGTATTGCACATGATGTCACACACAAGTAAACACAATGCAGAACTGCTTGTATCGCACATGATGTTACACACAAAGAAACACACTGCAGGACTGCTTGTATCGCACATGATGTCACAAACAAGTAAACACGCTGCAGGACTACTTGTATCACACATGATATCATACACAAGTAAACACTCTATAGGACTGCTTGTATCGCACATGATGTCACACACAAGTAAATACACTGTAGGACTGCTTGTATCGCACATTATGTCACACACAAGTAGACACTGCAGGACTGCTCGTATCGCACATGATGTCACACACAAGTAAACACTCTGTAGTACTGCTCGTATCGCACATGATGTCACACACGAGTAAACACACTGCAGGACCGCTCGTATTGCACATGATGTCACACACAAGTAGACACTGCAGGACTGCTTGTATCGCACCTGATATCACAAACAAGTAAAAACTCTGTAGGACTGCTTGTATCGCACATGATGTTACACACAAAGAAACAAACTTCAGGACTGCTTGTATCGCACATGATATCATACACAAGTAAACACACTGCAGGACCGCTCGTATTGCACATGATGTCACACACAAGTAGACACTGCAGGACTGCTTGTATCGCACCTGTTATCACAAACAAGTAAACACTCTGTAGGACTGCTTGTATCGCACATGATGTTACACACAAAGAAACAAACTTCAGGACTGCTTGTATCGCACATGATATCATACACAAGTAAACACTCTAGGACTGCTCGTATTGCACATGATGTCACACACAAGTAAACACTCTGCAGGACTGCTCGTATCGCACATGATGTCACACACTAGTAAACACACTGCAGAACTGCTTGTCGCACATGATGTCACACACTAGTAAACACACTGCAGAACTGCTTGTCGCACATGATGTCACACACTAGTAAACACAATGCAGGACTGCTCGTATCGCACATGATGTCACAAACAAGTAAACACGCTGCAGGACTTCTTGTATCACACATGATATGATACACAAGTAAACACTCTGTAGGACTGCTTGTATCGCACATGATGTTACACACAAAGAAACACACTGCAAGACTGCTTGTATCGCACATGATATCATACACAAGTAAACACTGTAGGACTGCTTGTATCGCACATGATGTTACACACTAAGAAACACTGCAGGACTGCTTGTATCGCACCTGATATCACAAACAAGTAAACACTCTGTAGGACTGCTCGTATCGCACATGATGTCACACACTAGTAAACACTCTGCAGGACTGCTCGAATCGCACATGATGTCACACACTAGTAAACACTCTGCAGGACTGCTCGTATCGCACATGATGTCACACACTAGTAAACACTCTGCAGGACTGCTCGAATCGCACATGATGTCACACACAAGTAAACACTCTGTAGTACTGCTCGTATCGCACATGATGTCACACACAAGTAAATACACTGCAGGACTGCACGTATCGCACATTATGTCACACACAAGTAGACACTGCAGGACTGCTTGTATCGCACCTGATATCACAAACAAGTAAACACTCTGTAGGACTGCTCGAATCGCACATGATGTCACACACTAGTAAACACTCTGTAGTACTGCTCGTATCGCACATGATGTCACACACAAGTAAATACACTGCAGGACTGCACGTATCGCACATTATGTCACACACAAGTAGACACTGCAGGACTGCTTGTATCGCACCTGATATCACAAACAAGTAAACACTCTGTAGGACTGCTCGTATCGCACATGATGTCACACACTAGAAAACAGAACTGAGGTAGTCAAAACTAGCATAACAAAACATGATCCGGGCACCGGATCATAACAAAGCGACTTATTTGACATGGCATATGATAACGGAAAAAGTGAGCTGCACTAAAAAGCCCTCATTGCTACTGGCTACCTTAGACCTGACTACTGGTCAATGGCCAGCAAGCAGGAGTCACCTACTTTGGACCGCAACTGACCTTGTCACCTTTGCACACAGCGTACATGAAGGGCGGCTGGATCCTGCGCAAGGCCTGGAAGATGTACAACAAGTGCCACAGCGACATCAGCCAGCTGCAGGCGGGCGGCGAGTCTCCGCCCGCCGACAACGCCAACCACAAGCCGGCGGCGGTGGACAACGAGGCCCTGGAGCGCCTGAAGGGCTCGGTCAGCTTCGGCTACGGCCTGTTCCACCTGTGCATCTCCATGGTGCCGCCGCACCTGCTGAAGATCATCAACCTGCTGGGCTTCCCCGCCGACCGTATCCAGGGCCTCTCCTCGCTGATGTACGCCAGCGAGAGCAAGGACATGAAGGCGCCGCTCGCCACGTCAGTATTTCTTAGGCTCCTGGCTCTGCGCCGCCACGTCTGACCTGCTCCCTTCCGCAGGTTGGCCCTCTTGTGGTACCACACGGTAGTGCTGCCTTTCTTTGCGCTGGACCACACGCACAGCGGCCTGGCGGAAGCTAAAGATATCCTGCAGAGGAAGTCGCTGGTTTACCCAAACTCCTCCCTCTTTATGTTCTTCAGGGGGCGTGTCCACCGGCTGGAGGTGGGTGCAGAGGAGTAGACACATTAAGGATCATGGTGCTAGAGAGCGTGCAAATGTTAGCTAGTCCGGAAGCCAGACGGGTACGATGGGTATGCAAGCTTAGCTTACGTAGCTACGTTGCTAGATGGTAGGTGGAGAGAGAAGACGGTCAGTGGGTAGTTGTCAAGGATTGAGAACTTGATCAGTATTGCCAGGTTCAAACACCGGTGGCATCTATTAAACAAGACAAGAGGCAAAGAATTAAACAGAGAGAGATTTCAATTTGGACTCAATTGTACTGGAGACTGTACTCTGGTACAGTCTCCAGTACGCTCTGGCGAAAGATTGTACAAGTCCTCCTTAATTTGACTTTCTCCGACTACGTGGCCACAGCTGTTTGTAAGGGACGAGGGTCGTATACTGTTCACAGAAAAGGTCGTAAAACAGTTCGAAGAAGAGGTTCGTAAAAGAGTTGAAAAAGGAAGTCGCCTGGAGGGGACTCCGGTCCTGCTTCCTCCTCGCTCCCTACACAGTGGAGTTTTACGAGCCTTACTCTTGGTAGGTTCCAAAGACAGCTTTTGGTCTTCTCGTTGGGAACTCAATGTAACACAAAGTTTTTGTGATAATTGAGGAGAAACGCCGGGACACTGTACTCTGGTACAGTCTCCAGCGCGCTCTGGCGAAAGATTGTACAAGTCCTCCTTTATTTGACTTTCTCCGACTACATGGCCACAGCTGTGTCTAAGGGACGAGGGTCGTATACTGTTCACAGAAAAGGTCGTAAAACAGTTCAAAGAAGAGGTTCGTAAAAGAGTTGAAAAAGGAAGTCGCCTGGAGGGGACTCCGGTCCTGCTTCCTCCTCGCTCCCTACACAGTGGAGTTTTACGAGCCTTACTCTTGGTAAGTTCCAAAGACAGCTTTTGGTCTTGTCGTTGGAAAGTGGAGTTTTACGAGCCTTACTCTTGGTAGGTTCCAAAGACAGCTTTTGGTCTTCTCGTTGGGAACTCAATGTAACACAAAGTTTTTGTGATAATTGAGGAGAAACGCCGGGACACTGTACTCTGGTACAGTCTCCAGCGCGCTCTGGCGAAAGATTGTACAAGTCCTCCTTAATTTGACTTTCTCCGACTACATGGCCACAGCTGTTTCTAAGGGACGAGGGTCGTATACTGTTCACAGAAAAGGTCGTAAAACAGTTCAAAGAAGAGGTTCGTAAAAGAGTTGATAAAGGAAGTCGCCTGGAGGGGACTCCGGTCCTGCTTCCTCCTCGCTCCCTACACAGTGGAGTTTTACGAGCCTTACTCTTGGTAGGTTCCAAAGACAGCTTTTGGTCTTCTCGTTGGGAAGTGGAGTTTTACGAGCCTTACTCTTGGTAGATTCCAAAGACAGCTTTTGGTCTTCTCGCTGGGAACTCAATGTTACACAAAGTTTTTGTGATAATTGAAGAGAAACGCTGGGACACTATACTCTGGTACAGTCTCCAGCGCGCTCTGGCGAAAGATTGTACAAGTCCTCCTTAATTTGACTTTCTCCGACTACATGGCCACAGCTGTTTGTAAGGGACGAGGGTCGTATACTGTTCACAGAAAAGATCGTAAAACAGTTCAAAGAAGAGGTTCGTAAAAGAGTTGATAAAGGAAGTCGCCTGGAGGGGACTCCGGTCCTGCTTCCTCCTCGCTCCCTACACAGTGGAGTTTTACGAGCCTTACTCTTGGTAGGTTCCAAAGACAGCTTTTGGTCTTCTCGCTGGGAACTCAATGTAACACAAAGTTTTTGTGATAATTGAGGAGAAACGCCAGGACACTGTACTCTGGTACAGTCTCCAGCGCGCTCTGGCGAAAGATTGTACAAGTCCTCCTTAATTTGACTTTCTCCGACTACATGGCCACAGCTGTTTGTAAGGGACAAGGGGGTCGTATACTGTTCACAGAAAAGGTCGTAAAACAGTTCAAAGAAGAGGTTCGTAAAAGAGTTGAAAAAGGGAAGTCGCCTGGAGGGGACTCCGGTCCTGCTTCCTCCTCGCTCCCTACACAGTGGAGTTTTACGAGCCTTACTCTTGGTAGGTTCCAAAGACAGCTTTTGGTCTTCTCGTTGGAAAGTGGAGTTTTACGAGCCTTACTCTTGGTAGATTCCAAAGACAGCTTTTGGTCTTCTCGCTGGGAACTCAATGTAACACAAAGTTTTTGTGATAATTGAGGAGAAACGCCGGGACACTGTACTCTGGTACAGTCTCCAGCGCGCTCTGGCGAAAGATTGTACAAGTCCTCCTTAATTTGACTTTCTCCGACTACATGGCCACAGCTGTTTGTAAGGGACGAGGGTCGTATACTGTTCACAGAAAAGGTCGTAAAACAGTTCAAAGAAGAGGTTCGTAAAAGAGTTGAAAAAGGGAAGTCGCCTGGAGGGGACTCCGGTCCTGCTTCCTCCTCGCTCCCTACACAGTGGAGTTTTACGAGCCTTACTCTTGGTAGGTTCCAAAGACAGCTTTTGGTCTTCTCGCTGGGAACTCAATGTAACACAAAGTTTTTGTGATAATTGAGGAGAAACGCCGGGACACTGTACTCTGGTACAGTCTCCAGCGCGCTCTGGCGAAAGATTGTACAAGTCCTCCTTAATTTGACTTTCTCCGACTACATGGCCACAGCTGTTTGTAAGGGACGAGGGTCGTATACTGTTCACAGAAAAGGTCGTAAAACAGTTCGAAGAAGAGGTTCGTAAAAGAGTTGAAAAAGGGAAGTCGCCTGGAGGGGACTCCGGTCCTGCTTCCTCCTCGCTCCCTACACAGTGGAGTTTTACGAGCCTTACTCTTGGTAGGTTCCAAAGACAGCTTTTGGTCTTCTCGCTGGGAACTCAATGTAACACAAAGTTTTTGTGATAATTGAGGAGAAACGCCGGGACACTGTACTCTGGTACAGTCTCCAGCGCGCTCTGGCGAAAGATTGTACAAGTCCTCCTTAATTTGACTTTCTCCGACTACATGGCCACAGCTGTTTGTAAGGGACGAGGGTCGTATACTGTTCACAGAAAAGGTCGTAAAACAGTTCAAAGAAGAGGTTCGTAAAAGAGTTGAAAAAGGAAGTCGCCTGGAGGGGACTCCGGTCCTGCTTCCTCCTCGCTCCCTACACAGTGGAGTTTTACGAGCCTTACTCTTGGTAGGTTCCAAAGACAGCTTTTGGTCTTCTCGTTGGAAAGTGGAGTTTTACGAGCCTTACTCTTGGTAGGTTCCAAAGACAGCTTTTGGTCTTCTCGTTGGGAACTCAATGTAACACAAAGTTTTTGTGATAATTGAGGAGAAACGCCGGGACACTGTAATCTGGTACAGTCTCCAGCGCGCTCTGGCGAAAGATTGTACAAGTCCTCCTTAATTTGACTTTCTCCGACTACATGGCCACAGCTGTTTCTAAGGGACGAGGGTCGTATACTTTTCACAGAAAAGGTCGTAAAACAGTTCAAAGAAGAGGTTCGTAAAAGAGTTGAAAAAGGAAGTCGCCTGGAGGGGACTCCGGTCCTGCTTCCTCCTCGCTCCCTACACAGTGGAGTTTTACGAGCCTTACTCTTGGTAGGTTCCAAAGACAGCTTTTGGTCTTCTCGCTGGGACTTCAATGTAACACAAAGTTTTTGTGATAATTGAGGAGAAACGCCGGGACACTGTACTCTGGTACAGTCTCTAGCGCGCTCTGGCGAAAGATTGTACAAGTCCTCCTTAATTTGACTTTCTCCGACTACATGGCCACAGCTGTTTGTAAGGGACGAGGGTCTTATACTGTTCACAGAAAAGGTCGTTAAACAGTTCAAAGAAGAGGTTCGTAAAAGAGTTGAAAAAGGGAAGTCGCCTGGAGGGGACTCCGGTCCTGCTTCCTCCTCGCTCCCTACACAGTGGAGTTTTACGAGCCTTACTCTTGGTAGGTTCCAAAGACAGCTTTTGGTCTTGTCGTTGGAAAGTGGAGTTTTACGAGCCTTACTCTTGGTAGATTCCAAAGACAGCTTTTGGTCTTCTCGCTGGGACTTCAATGTAACACAAAGTTTTTGTGATAATTGAGGAGAAACGCCGGGACACTGTACTCTGGTACAGTCTCCAGCGCGCTCTGGCGAAAGATTGTACAAGTCCTCCTTAATTTGACTTTCTCCGACTACATGGCCACAGCTGTTTCTAAGGGACGAGGGTCGTATACTGTTCACAGAAAAGGTCGTAAAACAGTTCAAAGAAGAGGTTCGTAAAAGAGTTGAAAAAGGAAGTCGCCTGGAGGGGACTCCGGTCCTGCTTCCTCCTCGCTCCCTACACAGTGGAGTTTTACGAGCCTTACTCTTGGTAGGTTCCAAAGACAGCTTTTGGTCTTCTCGTTGGAAAGTGGAGTTTTACGAGCCTTACTCTTGGTAGGTTCCAAAGACAGCTTTTGGTCTTCTCGTTGGGAACTCAATGTAACACAAAGTTTTTGTGATAATTGAGGAAAAACGCCGGGACACTGTACTCTGGTACAGTCTCCAGCGCGCTCTGGCGAAAGATTGTACAAGTCCTCCTTTATTCGACTTTCTCTGACTACGTGGCCACAGCTGTTTGTAAGGGACGAGGGTCGTATACTGTTCACAGAAAAGGTCGTAAAACAGTTCAAAGAAGAGGTTCGTAAAAGAGTTGAAAAAGGGAAGTCGCCTGGAGGGGACTCCGGTCCTGCTTCCTCCTCGCTCCCTACACAGTGGAGTTTTACGAGCCTTACTCTTGGTAGGTTCCAAAGACAGCTTTTGGTCTTCTTGTTGGGAAGTGGAGTTTTACGAGCCTTACTCTTGGTAGATTCCAAAGACAGCTTTTGGTCTTCTCACTGGGACTTCAATGTAACACAAAGTTTTTGTGATAATTGAGGAGAAACGCCGGGACACTGTACTCTGGTACAGTCTCCAGCGCGCTCTGGCGAAAGATTGTACAAGTCCTCCTTAATTTGACTTTCTCCGACTACATGGCCACAGTTGTTTCTAAGGGACGAGGGTCGTATACTGTTCACAGAAAAGGTCGTAAAACAGTTCGAAGAAGAGGTTCGTAAAAGAGTTGAAAAAGGGAAGTCGCCTGGAGGGGACTCCGGTCCTGCTTCCTCCTCGCTCCCTACACAGTGGAGTTTTACCAGCCTTACTCTTGGTAGGTTCCAAAGACAGCTTTTGGTCTTCTCGTTGGAAAGTGGAGTTTTACGAGCCTTACTCTTGGTAGATTCCAAAGACAGCTTTTGGTCTTCTCGTTGGGAACTCAATGTAACACAAAGTTTTTGTGATAATTAAGGAGAAACGCCGGGACACTGTACTCTGGTACAGTCTCCAGCGCGCTCTGGCGAAAGATTGTACAAGTCCTCCTTAATTTGACTTTCTCCGACTACATGGCCACAGCTGTTTCTAAGGGACGAGGGTCGTATACTGTTCACAGAAAAGGTCGTAAAACAGTTCAAAGAAGAGGTTCGTAAAAGAGTTGAAAAAGGGAAGTCGCCTGGAGGGGACTCCGGTCCTGCTTCCTCCTCGCTCCCTACACAGTGGAGTTTTACGAGCCTTACTCTTGGTAGGTTCCAAAGACAGCTTTTGGTCTTCTTGTTGGGAAGTGGAGTTTTACGAGCCTTACTCTTGGTAGATTCCAAAGACAGCTTTTGGTCTTCTCGCTGGGACTTCAATGTAACACAAAGTTTTTGTGATAATTGAGGAGAAACGCCGGGACACTGTACTCTGGTACAGTCTCCAGCGCGCTCTGGCGAAAGATTGTACAAGTCCTCCTTAATTTGACTTTCTCCGACTTCATGGCCACAGCTGTTTGTAAGGGACGAGGGTCGTATACTGTTCACAGAAAAGGTCGTAAAACAGTTCAAAGAAGAGGTTCGTAAAAGAGTTGAAAAAGGAAGTCGCCTGGAGGGGACTCCGGTCCTGCTTCCTCCTCGCTCCCTACACAGTGGAGTTTTACGAGCCTTACTCTTGGTAGGTTCCAAAGACAGCTTTTGGTCTTCTCGTTGGGAACTCAATGTAACACAAAGTTTTTGTGATAATTGAGGAGAAACGCCGGGACACTGTACTCTGGTACAGTCTCCAGCGCGCTCTGGCGAAAGATTGTACAAGTCCTCCTTAATTTGACTTTCTCCGACTACATGGCCACAGCTGTTTCTAAGGGACGAGGGTCGTATACTGTTCACAGAAAAGGTCGTAAAACAGTTCAAAGAAGAGGTTTGTAAAAGAGTTGAAAAAGGGAAGTCGCCTGGAGGGGACTCCGGTCCTGCTTCCTCCTCGCTCCCTACACAGTGGAGTTTTACGAGCCTTACTCTTGGTAGGTTCCAAAGACAGCTTTTGGTCTTCTCGTTGGGAAGTGGAGTTTTACGACCCTTACTCTTGGTATGTTCCAAAGACAGCTTTTGGTCTTCTCGTTGGGAAGTGGAGTTTTACGAGCCTTACTCCTGGTAGGTTCCAAAGACAGCTTTTGGTCTTCTCGCTGGGAACTAAATGCAACACAAAGTTTTTGTGATAACTGAGAAACAATGATTCTAACAAGTATACGCCAGTGGCTACATCACAGCAACTCCTAGCAAGTGGCTAGCTGGTGATGTAGCCAAATAGACGTATCGCTAGGTTGCCAGATACATTGAGGTACAAAATGAGTTGAGGTACCTGTCCTCTGTCCGCAGTGCCACATCAACATTGCTCTGGCTTGTTTCCACGACGCATTAGAACTGGCTTCAGACCAAAGAGAGCTCCAGCACGTGTGTCTGTATGAGATCGGTACGTGTCTGATTGCCCACGTTGCTGCCGGAGCCATGGTCTTGATTGGTCTTTGTGCGGCAGGCTGGTGCAGCATGATCGAGATGAACTTTGAGGACGCCTACCAGGCCTTTGAGCGGCTGAAAAACGAGTCGCGCTGGTCGCAGTGCTACTACGCCTACTTAACGGGAGGTCAGCTTGTTAGTATTAGCATTGTAGCATGCGTCTCAATCCTTGTGTTTCTTGTCAGTGTGCCAGGGCGCCTCGGGTGATCTGGACGGAGCCAGCCGAGTCTTCAAAGACGTCCAGAAGCTGTTCAAGAGGAAAAACAACCAGATTGAGCAGTTTGCCGTCAAAAGGGTGGGCGCCGCCCAAGAGTGAACGCCTCTCCGGACTGGATCGAGCCGTTTGCTTTGTGTGTGTGCGCAGGCGGACAGGCTGAGGAAGATCTCGCCCAGCAGGGAACTTTGCATCCTGGGCGTCATCGAAGTCTTGTATCTGTGGAAGGCTCTTCCTAACTGCTCCTCCACCAAGCTGCAGATCATGAACCAAGGTGATCATTCTTGCTCTAACCTTCACGTCAACATGGCTGTACGCCTAACAAGCAGCCACCACTAGAGGGTCAGATAGAATCACACCCGTTTACTCCCTACAGTCTCAGTGCATACTTAGTTGAGTAGGTTGAGATTGGAGTTTTCATGTTAGCATTACGCCAGTTTTAGAGCGTACTGCATGTTGTACGAAGCATTTAGAAGTGTGCTTAAAAGCTGACTTTAAATGCAGACAATATTCCTCAAAATCATAAACTCAGGCCCCTTCAATATAAGCAGGCTACATAGGCCAGACTTTGCGGAAACTGGCGCGACGCATCAGGCAGCCTAAAAACACCCGGAGAAGGGAGACTGAAGCAGAGCTCAAAAAGGCAGGTAACCAGCCGGAGGGAGGCAGAAAGTATAGCCCAACGCCCCTTCTACACTAAGCCGGCTAAGGTTATCCAGGGTAAATCCCACTTGTCAGCCAACCTTCTGTACTATGAAGGCTACATAGGCCAGACTTTGCGGAAACTGGCGCGACGCATCAGGCAGCCTAAAAACACCCGGAGAAGGGAGACTGAAGCAGAGCTCAAAAAGGCAGGTAACCAGCCGGAGGGAGGCAGAAAGTATAGCCCAACGCCCCTTCTACACTAAGCCGGCTAAGGTTATCCAGGGTAAATCCCACTTGTCAGCCAACCTTCTGTACTATGAAGGCTACATAGGCCAGATTTTGCGGAAACTGGCGCGAGGCATCAGGCAGCCTAAAAACATCCGGAGAAGGGAGACTGAAGCAGAGCTCAAAGAGGCAGGTAACCAGCCGGACGGATTCAGAAAGTATAGCCTAAGGCCCCTTCTAAGGTTATCCAGGGTAAATCCCACTCGTCAGGCCCCTTCTACACCAAGCAGGCTACGTAGGCCAGACTTTGCGGAAACTCGCGCGACGCATCAGGCAGCCTAAAAATTTGGTGAAGGAGAAATTATGTTGGGGGGTTGTTTTTCAGGAGTTGGGCTTGGCCCCTTAGTTCCAGTGACAGGAACTTTGAATGCAAACATGTTAGCACATTAGCTAATGCTAGCTTCATTACATTACGATAGCAAGTACACATAAGCATTGAAAACAGTCCGACAGAAATCACTCACGGGATGGTTTAGTAAGTAAGAATTGTTATAGTTAAATTGTAAAACTTTAGTAAGTAAGAATAGTTTTGTTGTAAAACTTACAAACGTTGCAAAAGTTTGGGAACAACAGCAACTCAGCCACCAAGTGGTAGGCCACGTAAACTGACAGCTATGCTGAAGCGTATAGTGCAAAGACTTTCTGCACAGTCAGTTGCTACAGAGCTCCAAACTTCACGTGACCTTCCAATTAGCCCACGTACAGCACCCAGAGAGCTTCACGGAATGGGTTTCCATGGCCGATCAGCTGGATCTAAGGCATAAATCGCCAAGTCCAATGCAAAACGTGGGATGCAGTGTTGTAAAGCATGTCGCCACTGCACTCTAAGGCGGTGGAGTCATGAATCATGCTTTCCCATCTGGCAATCTGATGGACCAGTCTGGGTTTGGAGGTTGCCAGGGGAACGTTACATTTCGGAGAGCATTGTGCCGAGTGTGAAATTTGGTGGAGGAGGAATTATGGTGTGGGATTGTTTTTCAGGAGTTGGGCTAGTTCCCCTTAGTTCCAGTGACAGGAACTTTGAATGTTAACATCTTAGCACATTCGCTACTGCTAGCTTCATTACATTATGATAAGCATTGAAAACAGTCCGACAGAATTCAGTAAGAATTGTTGTAGTTGTATTGTAAAACTTTAGTAAGTAACATTAGTTTTGTTGTAAAACTTACAAACGTTGCTTGGCGGGAAGAATGAAGAATCCTTTCGAGCGCAAATGCTAGGGAGACTGGAAGACAGAACGGCACTTATACTTCCGGCTCCAAACAGAAATACGGTAGAAATTCGAACATCAATCAATCAATCAATCAATGTTTATTTATATAGCCCCAAATCACAAATGTCTCAAAGGACTGCACAAATCATTACGACTACAACATCCTCGGAAGAACCCACAAAAGGGCAAGGAAAACTCACACCCAGTGGGCAGGGAGAATTCACATTCAGTGGGACGCCAGCGACAATGCTGACTATGAGAAACCTTGGAGAGGACCTCAGATGTGGGCAACCCCCCCCCTCTAGGGGACCGAAAGCAATGGATGTCGAGCGGGTCTAACATGATACTGTGAAAGTTCAATCCATAGTGGCTCCAAGACAGCAGTGAGAGTCCCGTCCACAGGAAACCATCTCAAGCGGATCAGCAGCGTAGAGATGTCCCCAACCGATACAGGCGAGCGGTCCATCCTGGGTCCCGACGAGCGGTCCATCCTGGGTCTCGACTCTGGACAGTCAGTACTTCATCCATGGTCATCGGACCGGACCCCCTCCACAAGGGAGGGGGGGACATAGGAGAAAGAAAAGAACATGAGCGAACTTGTCCAAAAAACAAACAATAACACACCATTTCAGTGTCCCTGCATGTGTTTTATGACAACTATTTGCATCACGTCTGTCAGCCAAGAAAAATCCCTGATTTAGCCGCACTCGCAGGGCTCAAAGCGTAGGTAAAAAGTAGCGGCTTACAGTCCGGAATTTACGTTAACGTTCTCTTTGAAATATGTCCCCGGTGAGCATTTTCTGGTGTTTCCAACAATACGACCATGGTGTTGTTCAGTGTTGCAGCGTCTGGACGACACGTCTTGCAGAGGCCTCCAACATCTCCTCCTGGGCTCCATCCACAAGTGTCACGGGAACCTGAGGGACGGCGTGCAGGTAGTGGACCACTCGGACTTGTCATGTCAGACTGCATCACTGGCCGTGCGCCTTCTTTGCAGTCGTTCCAGATGGCGGCCCGAGACCAATACGGACGGCAGATGAATTCCTACGTTCAGCCGTACGCCGTCTACGAACTGGGCTGCATACTGCTCGCCAAGCCAGAGGTCAGTCTGATGCTCACTGATACTTTTTGGGTGTGTTAAAAACATCTGATTTGCATGGTAACGTTTTAAAATGAGCTGACGATGACAACTGTGCTGTCCATTAAAGGGGAACATTATAACAATTTCAAAAGGGTTAAAAACAATAAAAATCAGTTCCCAGTGGCTTGTTGTATTTTTTAAAGTTTTTTTTCAAAATTTTACTGGTCTCGTAATATCCCTAAATAAAGCTTTAAAGTGCCTTATTTTCGCTATCTTCGAAACCACTATCCATTTTCCTGTGACGCCATACAATGCTGCCAATGTAAACAAACAACGGGAATACCACAGCAAGATATAGCGACATTAGCTCGGATTCAAACTCGGATTTCACCGACTTAAGCGATTCAACAGATTACGCATGTATTGAAACGGATGGTTGGAGTATGAAAATATTGAAGAAGAAACTGAAGCTATTGAGCGAATAGCTATTGACGCTATTCATAGCCATAGCATGGCCGAATAGCTGCGTTAGCATCGGCGGTCAAATGTGCGGACCAAACGATCAGGACTTTCGCATCTTTTGACACTGCAGCAACTTAAATCCGTCGATTGGTAAGTGGTTTTTTTCGCATTAAATGTGGGTGGAAGGAAACGTAATATAGTTGCAAATGCATCTACAGGTTATCCATACATCTCTGTGCCATGTCTGCTTTAGCACCGCCGGTAAATAGCATGTTAGCATCGATTAGTGTAGCATGTTAGCATCGATTAGCTGGCAGTCAACATCAACAAAACTCCTCTTTGTGATTTCGTTGACTTTATGGTTGCAAATGCATCTGCAGGTTATCCATACATCTCTGTGCCATGTCTGTCTTAGCATCGCCGGTCAAATTTGGAGACACTCCGGCACATTCAATGGGGGTCTGGCGGCAGATTTCTTGCCAGTGGTGCAACTTGAATCCCTCCCTGTTAGTGTTGTTACACCCTCCGACAACACACCGTCGAGGCATGATGTCTCCAAGGTTCCAAGAAATAGTCAAAAAAACGGAAAATAACAGAGCTGAGACCCGGTGTTTGTAATGTGTTGAAAATGAAAATGGTGGCTGTGTTACCTCGGCGACGTCACATTCTGACGTCATCGCCTCCAGCGCGATAAACAGAAAGGCGTTTGATTCGCCAAAATTCACCCATTTAGAGTTCGGAAATCGGTTAAAAAAATAGATGGTCTTTTTTCTGCACCATCAAGGTATATATTGATGCTTACATAGGTCTGCTGATAATGTTCCCCTTTAAGACAGTGGTCCCCCACCTTTTTGTAGCTGCGGACCGTTCAACGCTTGATAATTTGGGGGGGAATTTTATTACATTTTTTAAAAAATTTTTGTCATGAAAAAGGGAGGTTTTTTGGGTTGGTGCACTAATTGTAAGTGTATCTTGTGTTTTTTTAATGTTGATTTAATGAAAATAATAATAATAATAATACTAATGAATTAAGAGGAATTTTTGGACGGGTGAACGGATGAAGTGGGTTGAAAAATGTGGAAGGAGTAGTCGAATAGAAAAAAGGATCAAAAAAGGATTTGAAAAAAAAACACGCAATTCTGGGAATTCTTGGAATTTTTTTTTTAACTTGGAAAAATGATAGTTTGTATCACCAGGATGAGTGGAATGGTTTGAATCGGTTGAAAAATGTGGGAATGGTGGAAGTTTGAAAAATGGACAATTTATTTCAAATAGTAAAAATGTTCCTGAAAACTCTTGGAAATCCGGGATTTTTTTTTAATTGTTGAGGGAGAGCGCACAACTTAGAACAGGCTGAATATTTAGGAATTTGAATGGTTTGAATTGGATGAAAAATATGGGAATTTCATTAAAATTTGGGAATTGAGGGAAAAGGGGGAATTTTTGGGAAATGTTCAAAGACTTGAATGGTCTGAAGTAGTTGAAATGGTTGGTGTTGGAATTTTTCAAATCGGTTGAGAAATGTTGAAGTAGTAACATTTGTATTTGAGAAATGGTATTAAAGAATTCCAGGAATTTCGGGAAAACCCGGAATTTTTGGAAAAATGTTCAAAGACTTGAATGGTCTTAAGGAGTTGAAATGGTTGGTGTTGGAATTTTTCAAATCGGTCGAGAAATGTTGAAGTAGTAACATTTGTATTTGAGAAATGGTATTAAAGAATTCCAGGAATTTCGGGAAAACCCGGAATTTTTGGAAAAATGTTCAAAGACTTGAACGGCCTGAAAGAGTTGAAATGGTTGGTGTTGGAATTTTTCAAATCGGTCGAGAAATGTTGAAGTAGTAACATTTGTATTTGAGAAATGGTATTAAGGAATTCCAGGAATTTCGGGAAAACCCGGAATTTTGGGAAAAATGTTCAAAGACTTGAACGGCCTGAAGGAGTTGAAATGGTTGGTGTTGGAATTTTTCAAATCGGTCGAGAAATGTTGAAGTAGTAACATTTGTATTTGAGAAATGGTATTAAGGAATTCCAGGAATTTCGGGAAAACCCGGAATTTTGGGAAAAATGTTCAAAGACTTGAACGGTCTGAAGGAGTTGAAATGGTTGGTGTTGTAATTTTTCAAATCGGTCGAGAAATGTTGAAGTATTAACATTTGTATTTGAGAAATGGTAATAAGGAATTCCAGGAATTTCGGGAAAACCGGGAATTTTGGGGAAATTTTTAAAAGACTTGAATGGTCTGAATGAGTTGAAACGGTTGGTGTTGGAATTCTTCAAATCAGTCAAAAAATGTTGAAATAGTAACATTTTTATTTGAGAAATGGTATTAAGGAATTTCGGGAAAACCGGGAATTTTTGGAAAAATGTTCAAAGACTTGAATGGTCTGAATGAGTTGAAACTGTTGGTGTTGGAATTCTTCAAATCAGTCAAAAAATGTTGAAATAGTAACATTGTTTATTTGAGAAATGGTATTAAGGAATTCCTGGAATTTCGGGAAAACCCGGAGTTTCAGGTTTTCCGGGACATTTTTTACCAATCAAAGTGAATTGGACATTTTTCAAACTTCCATCATTTTCACATTTTTCAACCTATTCAAACCATTTCACTTTCAACACATTCCACCATTCTGGAACTTCAAACTTCCTGTTTTCCAAGTTCCCCAAAAATTCCAGGGTTTACAAGATTTCCTGCTTTTCCAAAGCTCTACTTCAACCCTTTTTTCTGGCGACTACTCCTTCCACATTTTTCAAGACATTTCAAGCGTTTCGCCACCAAATCATTCCTCTTAATCAGGACAAAATCAAAGTTGTTTTTTGAACCGGAAAAATTCCCGGTTTTCCTGAAATTACAGGAATTCCACTATATCAATTCTCAATTTAACATTTTACTACTTCAACGTTTCTCCAACAAATTGAAAAATTTAAATACCAACCATTTCAACTCAATCAGATCGTTGAAGTTTTTTTTGTTGCAATTTTCAAAAAAAATTCCCTCTTTTCCCAAAATTCCCAAATTTTTTCTGAAATTCCCATTGAAATCAATAGGACATTCTTCAAAGTTCCACAATGTCCACATTTTTCACCTGATTTGAACGTTTCCAACTTCAAAATATTCCGCCCGTTCAGGAATTGTGTGCTCTACTTCAACATTTCCCGGATTACCCATGATTCCTTTTTTGTGTGCATTTTCCCATTCAAAATGAATATGCCATGTTCAAACTTTCAAACTTCCACAATTCCCACATTCTTCAACCCATTGAAAGCATTCCACTTTTAACACATTCCACCATTCTGGGAATTCAAACTACCCTTTTTCCAAGTTCAAAAAAATTCCAGGATTTTCCAGGATTCCTGCTTTTCCAAAGCTCTACTTCCAACATTTTTTTCTGGCGACTACTCCTTCCACATTTTTCAACACCGTTCCACCGTCAAAACATTCTTCTTAATCCGGAAATCTGGAAAAACTCCCAGTTTTCCAGAAATCCCAGGAATTCCATTTTACCATTTCTCAATTCAACATTTCTCCACCGAATTGGAAAATTTAAACACAAACCATTTCAACTCATTCAGACCATTCACGTTTTTGTTTTGTTTTTTACAATTTTCAAAAAAATTCCCTCTTTTCCCAAAATTCCCAAATTTTTTCTGAAATTCCCATTGAAATCAATAGGACATTCTTCAAAGTTCCACAATGTCCACATTTTTCACCTGATTTGAATGTTTCCAACTTCAAAATATTCCGCCCGTTCAGGAATTGTGTGCTCTACTTCAACATTTCCCGGATTTCCCATGTTTCCTTTTTTGTGTGCATTTTTCCCATTCAAAATGAATTGGCCATGTTCAAACTTCCACAATCCCCACATTCTTCAACCCATTGAAAGCATTCCACCTTTAACACATTCCATCATTCTGGAAAATTAAACTACCCTTTTTCCAAGTTAAAAAAAATCCAGGATTTTCCAGAATTCCTGCTTTTCCAAAGCTCTACTTCCAACATTTTTTTCTGCCGACTACTCCTTCCACATTTTTCAACACCGTTCCACCGTCAAAACATTCTTCTTAATCCGGAAATCTGGAAAAACTCCCAGTTTTCCCGAAATTCCAGGAATTCCATTTTACCATTTCTCAATTCAACATTTCTCCACCGAATTGGAAAATTTAAACACAAACCATTTCAACTCATTCAGACCATTCACGTTTTTGTTTTGTTTTTTACAATTTTCCCAAAAATTCACGCTTTTCCCGAAATCCCCAATTTTCTCTGAAATTCCCATTGAAGTCAATGGGACATTCTTCAAAGTTCCACAACTTCCACATTTTTCTCCTGATTGGAACTGTTCCAACTTCAAAATACTCAGTGTGCTCAACTTCAACAATTATAAAAACATTTCCCATGATTCCTTTTTTGTGTGCATTTTCCCCATTCAAAATGAATTGGCCATTTTCAAACTTCCACAATTCCCACATTCTTTAACCCATTCAAAGTATTCCACCTTCAACACATTCCATCTTTCTGGGAATTCAAACTACCCTTTTTCCAGGTTCAAAAAAATTCCAGATTTCCCCGCAATTCCCTAATAACATTTACTACTTCAACATTTCCTGCCCGATTTAAACAATTCCAACAGCAACCAATTCAGCTCATTTATGACATTCCTGCTCCTAATCCAGGGGTCGGGAACCTTTTTGGCTGAGAGAGCCATGAAAGCCAAATATTTCACAAAGTATTTCCGTAAGAGCCATATAAAATTTTTCAACACTGAATACAACTAAATTTGTGCATTTTTAAGTATGACCAACATTTGTAGAGTATAATAAGTCCCTTATTCTTTTTAACAACATTGTTATTATAAAAGTTAACCAATAATACATATAATACTTCTTACCATTAATGCGACATCTTGAACAGGTGCGGTAGAAAACGGATGGTTGGATTAAAATGCATGAGAATGTTTTATAATTTGAAGGTTATTTTTGATACTGTGATTACCAGCGGAATTATTCATTACTTATCGTGTTAAGCAATGTCAGCTAAGATTTATCTGAGAGCCATAGGTTCCCTACCCCTGGTTTAAGCGTTAGACACCTTTTTACCTGCACCCTGCCTCCCGCTGTTTCCCACATCTACAAAGCAATTAGCTACCGACTGCCACCTACTGATATGGAAGAGTATTAAACGGTTACTCGGCGTAGCTCGGTTGGTAGAGTGGCCGTGCTAGCAACCTGAGGGTTCCAGGTTCGATTCCCGCTTCCGCCATCCTAGTCACTGCCGTTGTGTCCTTGGGCAAGACACTTTTACACACCTGCCCCCAGTGCCACCCACACTGGTTTAAATGGAACTTAGATATTGGGTGTCGCTTTGTAAAGCGCTTTGAGTCACTAGAGAAAAGCGCTATGTAAATATAATTATCTGAGAGCCATATGCAGTCATCAAAAGAGCCACATCTGGCTCTAGAGCCATAGGTTCCCTACCCCTGTCCTAATCATTTCCAAAAATTCCCACTTTTCCCCAAATTTCCAGGAAGTTCCCATTGAAATGAATGGGACATTTTTCCAAGATGCATATTTCCCACATTTTTCAACCTCTTTAAACCATTCCAACATTAACACATTCCACTCATCCTGGACATTTAAATTAACACTATCCTAAGTTCCAAACCAAATTCCAGTTTTCCTGGAAATTCAAACTCTTCAACATTCAAACTATTCTTACATTCATACTATATTCTGTCAGCATTTCACTTCAACTTCAGCATGGGAGAATTCACATGCAACTCCTTCAGTAATTGCCTCTTCTAGTTACAATTGAAATCATGTTTTGAATAGTAAATAAATATATTTTTATATTAAATAACAAACAACAATTAAAGCTGCAAGCAGCGATGGACGGGACCGACTTTTGCTGGTGTTTCCTGCCGTTACCCATTCAACATATCTTTACCTGCACATTACCTACCTACCCTGCATCCTGGGGTCACATTGGTGCTTCTTTCTGTCACCCATACATGCTGGTGCTTCCTGCCTTCACCCAGACAACATATCTTCACCTTCACATTACCTACCTTCTCTGCATCCTGGAGTCAAACTGGCGCCTCCTTATTTCACCCAGTCAACATATCTTTACCCGCACAGTACCTACCTTCTCTGCATTGTGTGGTCCCGCTGGTGCTACCTGCTATCTTGAGACGGCAGCAGCGCAGCAGCATCAGCGCAGCGGTTCTTTGAAGGCTCGTAAAATCAAAACCGGAGCAGTTATTAAAACTCTTTTCTCAACTTTTAATCAGAAGGGTTTAATCTCTCTCCTGTGCGAGTTTGAAGCCGACACAACAAACGCGCTCAGAGGAGATAATGTTTGAAAAAAGGTGACGGGTTTTTACAAAACTTTTGTTTTGAAGGGGTAATTGCCAACTTCCTGTTGATTTTGCTGAAGGATAAAAATGAATGAAATGTATGTCTAAGTGAGACCTACATGGAGTTTTCTTTTCATTTCTCTACGACATTCCTACCGGAAGTTACAGGCAGTTTTGTCTGTGTTTTCGTCCCTAGAGCAGTTTTGTCAGTGTTTTGTTCCTAGGGGATGCTAGAGCGCAATTTTGAGTTTTGGGATTTTTTAAAATTTTTTATTAGATCGCAATTTTCGCCATTCCTGATATGTGTGTCCAGTTTGGTGAGTTTTGAAGCATTTTAAGGGGGTCAAATTACAGTTCAAAGAGGCTAAAATTAAAAAAATATTTAGGAAACTTTTCTTTTGAAGGGGTTTTTGCCAACTTCTTATTGATTTTTGCTGAAAGAGGTCAGTATATGACATCTAGGTCTAAATCAGACCTACATAGAGGTTTTTGTTTCATGTCTCTACGACATTCCTAACGGAAGTTACAAGCAGTTTTGTCTGTGTTTTTTCCTAGGGGGCGCTAGAGCGCAATTTTGAGTTTTGGTTTTTTGATTACATCGCAATTTTTGTCAGTCCTGATGTGTGTGTTAAATTTGGTGAGTTTAGAATAATGTTAAGGGGGTCAAATTATAGCTCAAAGAGGCGGCGGTATATCAATAATAAAACCTTAGAAATACAATAGAGTCCTCCGTCCCAAAGGGACATTCGGTCCCAATTATTTATTTACTCCAGTTTAAATGAATTGCTGAAAGATAATGACATTTATTTCATTGTCTCCCGTTTGATCCTCCTTAATTTGCAAGGTGTGTGTTAATAAACATTTCTTATTTTGTCTTTACGCCGACCAGACTGTGGGCAAAGGGAGATCCTTCTTACTTCAAGCCAAGGTAACGTCATGAGCTCAACATTTGTCAAAAGTGAAAACTAACACAATGAATTGCACTGACCTCAAGGGGTCCTATCCTACGTCTGCAACTTTCCAGACTTTTAAATATGTTTCGAACTCCTGTTGGGGTTAACGTGGGGAGAAGGAGGCTGCAGAACAAGGTAAAATGCTGTGGAAGGATAAGTAAGAAAATACAATCTAGACTGGGCTTCTAAGGGGGCCCAGTCTGGTGTGGGAAAAAAAAAACCTCCATGGCAAAGCACATATACATATTACAACATACAACTCGAGATATCTAGCAACAGAGGGGATGGAGTGCGGGGTCATGGTGGCAGGCCGCAGCTCTCAGGCGCTGCCCATCCTTCCATCGCCCCTATGGGATTTGCGTCGAGGGCGTTGGATTGGGGGGGGGGGGGGGGGGGGGTATGTAGATAGATTAGATAGTACTTTATTTATTCCGTCAGAAGAGTTCCTTCAGGAAAATTAAAAATTTCAGCACAATCCCATTCAAGATCAGACAAACATTACAGGGAGACAGAACAGGATCGCTGACGGGTCTGCCGGCTTCCAGCGCCCCTTACAAAAAAGATGAGATACAGGTAAACCGGGGGGGGGGGGGGGGGGGGGGGGGGGGTAGAAAAAAAATAGAAGATTAAAATAAAATTAAAAAAATCGGTCTTAGCCTGGGCCCTGGAGAGGGGGTGCAGACTGAGGCCAAGAGAAAAAAACAACAACAACTCATAGCCATAGTACACATCCCTCTTACATGTGTGTAAGAGGGAAACATCAAACATCAAAGAACACAGAGGACATGAAAGACATTAAAGCAGCAGATACAAGCAGACACTTCTACTTACAGCTATGAATAAAAAGTAAATGAAACATATCCACTGTGGTGGCCTCTGCGGTGTTCCACGCCATCGTCCGCTGGGGAGGAGGGAGCATGGCCAGAGACAGGAGCAGACCCAACAAAGCAACCAAGAGAGCAGACTCCACTCTCGGCCAGTGTCCAGTCCGCATGGATGAGCGAGGATACGTCCAAGGTGACTGAGGTGTCCGACACCTGCTCACCCAGCCAAGACACCGCGAAGCCTCTCCGTCCCGGCCCTCAGTGCTAGCTCCGCAGCCCTGTCCCCTCATCCGCATCTCCTCCAGTCCCTCCAAACAGACTGCGGTGTGGCAGAGACCCAGCAGCTGGTCTCCATGGCCAAAAGGCTCCCGGGAAGCAGATCCTGAAGTCCACAAAAAAAGCACCACAGAGGTCACGAAAGTGCCACCCCTTGTCACACAGTCCCAAAGGGTCTCGGACTAAAAGGCAATGTATGTGTGGCGTATATTTTTGTGGATGAATGTTTGTGTGTAAGCTTGTAGTATGTTTCTGCTCCGCGGCCTTGATCTTGTGCAGTCGCTAGTCCAAAGTCAACAGCAACAGGTGTGTGTCCATGAGGACAAGAAGGGAGTTTGTTGTGTCTTCGCTGCACTGTCCTTCGGGAGAGTCTCGAAGCCAGGGAAACAATCCAAGTTGGAATTTTTTGTATATGAGTGAAAGTAAAATTAGCTTTTCACTCTAAATTGTCTATGACTGGTCCTCAAACCTTGTGATCCAAATCACAAGAGTGTCCACAGTTCTTCCCGCATCCTCCAATCAGTTGTGGCAGCTTTGGGGTACTTTGCAGACTGCCAGGAACTTCCAATTTGTCAACAAACCAGAGCAACGCTTACTCCAATCAGCAAATGTCCTGTTGCCAGGCCCGCGGCACGCCTTCTTCTCCCAAGAGTCCGTCGTGTGTCCAGCACCAACCTCTCCATCATGACAAGCAGGTTCCCCCAAACCCAAGATCTTGTCAATTTCGTTGAGGCCAGTTAAATAGTTCCAATGTAGATTTGGAGAGCAGTGCAAAAAGAGGCAACAAAAAAGTTAAGACAAAACAAGACAAAGAAGCAACCAGGAGGGATAAGGGAGAGGAAAGGGGAGCGTCCACCCTCGATGTGCCAGAGAGAAAGAGATTTGATGTTGACTTAGTCATTATTTTGTCTTAGTAAGTCAATATTTACTAAGTCAAAATAATGACATACTTAGTATCTCAGGTAACCAAGGCTGTTTTGTGTTTTGTTTTTACTTTACTTAAAAAACATCGATATATGTATATATCGTATATCGCCACTCAGCATACGGAGCGGAAAACACAACCAAAAATTGTAGGCTTCTTCACGCGACGAAGCCGGCCTACTTCACCACAGTCTGTAGTCTATTGTCCCCCTCAGACTGTGGTGAGATGGCGACGTGGCGAAATTACACTGTTCTTTACAGCCACCCACCCCCTACCCTGTCCGTCCGCCTGTCCCGGGCGACGCCCCTAGAGAGACACCACCTTGACTAACATACCTTCTGGGGGAAACACTGGACTTAGACTTTCTTTTAATTGCCATTCAAATTTGAACTTTACAGTACAGATAAAAACAACATTTTGTTGCATTGGCTCATAGTGCAGGATGAAAGAGCAATAAGGTGCAGATATAAATAAATTAATGTACAGATAAATATGTTGCACTTTTGCATATGCATCCACATTTATGGATGCATGTTATATTGTCTTTGTATTCCAGCAGGTTAATCCATTTTTGGGGGAATTGAGGGCATTATTATGATGTGTTCAAGAGTCTTATGACTAGGATGAGAATCAGCACCTTCAAGTCCGAGTCCATGGTTCTTGCCCGGAAAAGATTGGAGTGCCATCTCCAGGTTAGGGGGGAGATCTTGCCCCACGTGGAGGAGTTCAAGTACCTCGGAGTCTTGTTCACGAGTGAGGGAAGAGTGGATCGTGAGATCGACAGGCGGATCGGTGCGGCGTCTTCAGTAATGCGGACGCTGTATCGATTCGTTGTGGTGAAGAAGGAGCTGAGCCGGAAGGCAAAGCTCTCAATTTACCGGTCGATCTGCATTCCCATCCTCATCTATGGTCATGAACTTTGGGTTATGACCGAAAGGACAAGATTACGGGTACAAGCGGCCCACCCTATCCCTCCCTTAGAGATAGGGTGAGAAGCTCTGCCATCCGGGGGGAGCTCAAAGTAAAGCCGCTGCTCCTCCACATGGAGAGGAGCTCGATGAGGTGGTTCAGGCATCTGGTCAGGATTCAACCCGAACGCCTCCCTAGGGAGGTGTTTCGGGCTTGTCCGACCAGTAGGAGGCCACGGGGAAGACCCAGTACACGTTGTCTCCCGGCTGGCCTGGGAACGCCTCGGGATCCCCCGGGAGGAGCTGGACAAAATGGCTGGGGAGAGGGAAGTCTGGGCTTCCCTGCTTAGGCTGCTGCCCCTGCAATCCGGCCTCGGATAAGCGGAAGAAGATGGATGGATGAAGAGCCTTACGGCCTGAGGGAAGAAGCTGTTACAGACCCAATGAAAAAAACTAAAAACCTGGAGGTCCTGCTGCGGAAGGCTGTGGAATCTCTTTCTCAATTCCAGCAGTGAAAACAGTCCTTGGTGGGGGTGGGAGGAGTCTATACAGATTTTCTGAGCCTTGGTCAGGCAGTGGCTTTTTGCGATTTCCCGGATAGGAGGAAGAGGAGTCCTGATGATCTTTTCCGCCGTCCTCACCACTCTCTGCAGAGACTTCCAGTCTGAGACACTGCAGGCTCCAGTCCAGACAGAGATGCAGTTGGTCAGTGGCCTCTTTATGTCCTGGGCATGACGTTAAAGTGCATCCGGCAATGAAGGCTCCTCTAAGAGGTCTTGGGGCACTAGGACGTTAACCCCTTTACCACTGTTACCCCAGGTGGCCCTTGGCAAATGCCTACTGCCTGACTCCCCCCTAGCCAGGGATACGGTGAAGACCTCAACGGCAGAGCAGGCGGAAGACGGTAGATTCAAGACCTACCACAACGGCTGCGATGGTGGAAGAAGGTTGCACCAGAAAAGGGTCCCCAGTCGTTTTGGACTCCATGCCACTGGACCCTGACCCGATTCTGTCAAGGATCGTGTGACGACTTATCAGTGCACCAGTCTCCCCACATTAAGCTAAGTCACGCACAGGCTTCCTCCATAAAGGAGGATCGTCATACTCGCTTCAAGTGACCGCCGAGAATATGCTAAGAGAGGGGAAGGGAGCTGGGGTCTTTTCATACGACGCAAATAATGCATGCGCTGCTGAGCTCTTTTTACAAGAGCGTAGGGACCAGGTCATATTGTCAGTTATCTGCACCCCCAGGAACTCAGTGCTGCTTACCATCACCACTTCTGTGCCGTTGATGATGAAGTGTTGTTGCGAGCGTTATTTTCTCATTGACCACCGTCCTAATTCACTCCTCAACAAATGTTTCCAGGAGGATTTCACAGGCTACGACTTTGAGAACAGGCTTCACGTGCGCATCCACTCGGCCTTGGCCTCGCTGAAGGAAGTCGTGCCCCAGTGACTCCAGCGTTCTCACACCACCTACAACTCCCTGGCCTCCAGGCCCCGTGGTAAACCTTCTTTGGTGTGCGAGTTGGTGTCTTTAACGCCATAAAATAGGGAAAAATGCACACGAAGAAACAGTGTTTTAACGAAACCACAATTTCTGCCAAAAAACCCGACAGGAACCACTTTGGTTGCGCATCCGTTCTTCAATAAAGTGGGAGATAGGTTTATATTTACATGCTCAACGTGTTTAAAATTGTCATTCTTATGTTTGTGGACGCACAAAATGCGATCGAGCCAGGCCTTGAAGTCTCGTGTAAAATTCCTAATTCAAATAGAATTCGAATCGGAAGGACCGGAAGTGGATTTTTAAGCAACTTAATGTGTTTTAGCCAAGTAACAGGAATAATTGAAAACATTTAGCAAAGATTTCGACTTAAATCTTAAAACACCTTCTACACATTCGCAATAAACGTACCAGACAATGCAATTTTAATAGAAATTGCGGTTAAAAAAGCTACAAAGCTAACAGTTAAGATGCTAACATGCTAACATGCCAGTAAGATAGCGCCAAGTATTCATGACTTTTAGTTTGACACGGACAACATTGGCTAAAATTTTAACAGATAGCATGCTAACAGTTTTTTTGTTATACTCTTGGGCAGGGGTCGGGAACCTTTTTAGCTGAGAGAGCCATGAAAGCCAAATATTTCAAAATGTATTCACGTGAGAGCCATATCATAGTTTTTAACACTGAATACAACTAAATGTGTGCATTTTTAAGTAAGACCAACATTTTTAGAGTATGATAAGTCTCTTATTCTTTTTAATAACATTGTTATTCTGAAGCTAACCAATAATAAACCAAATGTCATGTCTGTTGATCATGTTTTTGTTTGGCCATGTGCTGTTTGTCCTTTGGACTCTTTAAGTTCCTGTTTTTTTCCACTCCCTTGTCTGGTTTCCTTGGTTACTCATTTTGTCCACCTGTCTCTGGTGGACAAAATGCCCGCTCACCTGCTTCCCGAGCATTAATCAGAGGCAGTATTTAAGCTCGTCTTTGCCAGTCAGTCGCCCTGTGCTGACTTGTTTCATGCCTTGCCATAGTTTCGTGCTTCATGCCATGCCAAGTAAGTTTTGTTTGATTTATGTTCTTAGTCTGTTTATGCGTTAGCTTTGTTCTTTAGCCCAAGTTGTGCCTCCGCTGTGAGCGATTTTTGTTTGTATATTTTTTTTGTTAAAATTCAATCATGTTTTTACCTAAATGCCATGTCCCGAGTAGTCCGTCTGCCTTCCTGGGAGAACGACCTCGCAGCAAACACCCCCCCCCGCCATTGTGACATAAAATACTTCTTACCATTAATGTGACTTCTTGAACTGGTGCGGTACAAAACGGATGGATGGATTTAAATGTATGAGAATGTTTTGTATTTTGCAGGTTATTTTTAGCACTGTGATTACCAGCGAAATTATTCATAATTATCGCGTTAAGCAATGTCAGCTAAGATTTATCTGAGAGCCAGATGCAGTCATCAAAAGAGCCACATCTGGCTCTAGCGCCATAGGTTCCCTACCCCTGCTCTTGGGTGTACCTTGCCTTCTACCCGAATGCAGCTGGGGTAGGCTCCAGCCACCCTGAGAGGGACCAGCGGTAGAAAGTGGATGGATGGCTGGATGTACTTTTACACAAAAGAGCCCCATTGAGATTAAAGAAACCGTTTTTCATTCGCATTTCTTCAGTGACCTGCCCAAAGACACAACGGCAGTGACTAGAATGCCAGAACCTAGATTTGTACCAGGAACCTATAAGTTTCTGTATAACCACTCTTTCCATCTGAGAAATGTGCTACTTTACTGTACACTACACTTGTACTTTGATACCATAGGTAACATTTCAAGAGTTCGTATGCTAACAAAGCATGCTAGCAAGATCGCACCTAGCAACAATAGCCATGACTTTTAGGTTTATACAGATAACTTTGGCTAAAATACTAACATACTAGCTGTTAGCATCCTCTATGAAAACGGTTTGCATGTTAGTAAGATAGTGTCAAGTAACCATAGTCACCAACAAAATTGGGTACAATTTCAACAGTTAGCATGTGAAAATACTAACAGTTAGCATGCTAGCAAAATAGCACCTAGCAACGATAGCCACGACTTTTAGGTTCATACCTATAGCCAAAATACTAACGTACTAACTGTTAGCATCCTATATGATAACTCTTAGCATGCTAGTAAGATAGCGCCAAGTAACCAGTTTTAGTTTGATACCTACAAAACTGTGGCAGATTTTAACAGTTAGCCTGGTAACATATTAACAGTTAGAACGCTATCAAGATAGCGTCTAGTAACAATATCCATGACTTTTAGGTTCACACAAAATTGGCTAAAATATTAACAGGATTGCATGTTTGCATCCTCTATGATAACTGTTAGCATGCTAGTAAGATATTGTCAAGTAACCGTAGTCATGACTTTTATTTTAAAGCCAACAAAATTGGGTAAAATTTCAACGGTTAGCATGCTAACATAGTAACAGTTAGAATGCTAGCAAGATAGCACCTGGCATCGATAGAAATGACTTAAGTTTACGCCGATAGGATTACTCAATAATACTAACTGTTAGCATCCTCTATGATAACTGTTGGCATGCTAGTAAGGTAGCACCAAGGAACCAGTTTTAGTATGATACCTACAAAACTATGTATGGTTTTAACAGTTAGCATGCTAGCATATTAACAGTTACAACACTAGCAAGATAGCGTCTAGTAACAATATCCATGACTTTGAGGTGCATACCCACAAAATTGACTAATATGCTAACATAGTCATTGTTATCATCCTATGTCAACTGTTAGTATGTTAGCACCTAGCATGACTTGATTTTGAATGAAAACCCTTTGCTGTAATTGATATTCCCATGAAATATGTAAAACAGTCATGCTTGAAATCCTGAAATTTAAAAAAATTGATTTATTTCGATTCAAAACGAAATTGCAGTTCTACTTCCGGTTCGCAATCTCAGTTCAATAGAATTTGGGGGTCATTCCCAAGTCAATTTGTAATTTTGCACAAGCCTTCTGGACGTAGATTCCTGACGCAACAAATGGTATGATATCAAAGGAGGATTTAGAACACCGGTGATGGTGTTTAAAGGAAACAAGAGCAACAGAATGACGTTCTAGAAGGTCTCCACCCTGGTCTGACAACCAAACACAGGACTTCAAAGAAGACGTGACTAATGTTCATGTGTGCACTATGCATGGTACATCAGGGTGGGACCTCAAACATACCCTAAAAGTCCAAATACGGTGCTGGTCCATGACGGGTAAATATGAGCAGATTTTTGTCGTGGAACCACGGTAATGTTTCCTGGCATTGAAGAAACGTTTAATAAGAAATTGGACAAAGAAAACAGAGCATTTTCTGTGCATGTTTTGAAATATAGTCTTAGGTTTTCTCTCCTCACATCATGTGTGGCAAGTCAACTGTGATCCATCTCGAGGGGACCACTGCCGGTGGTCAGTGAGTCAAGAGGAAGTCCTTGTAGCGTTGTTTCATCCTGTGTCACTGAAATCTTCAATAAACTCTTCTCCCTGGAAGGACTGGATGTATTCTGTGCTTTGCCATCTTCCACCAGAACTGACCAGCATGTAGCGACTGACCTGGCTCGGTGTCCACCCACCTGTCTATGACATACTTGCCAACCCTCACGGTTTTTCCGGGAGACTCCCGAATTTCAGTGCCCCTCCCAAAAATCTCCCGGGTCAACTATTCTCACAAATTTCTCCCGATTTTCTACCGGACAGCAATATTGGGGGCCTGCCTTAAAGGCAGTGCCTTTAGCGTACTCTTTAACCTGTTGTCACGTACGATTTTCCTCAAACACATTTCGGGAAAACATCCACGCCGTAACGCAACAGAACAAATACCCAGAACCCCTTTTAACTAACTCTTCCGGAACCCTATAACATACACCCCTGCTACCACCAAACTCGACCCCCCAACCCTGCTCCTCCCACCTCAAACCCTCGCCCCCAACTCCCGAATTCGGAGGTCTCAAGGTTGGCAAGTATGATCTATGACAGGCTATGGATCAACATAGCTAACTGCCACCAGAGTTAATCCCCATACATTTTTTCCACTTCCGATACCATACCAAATTTGGAGGAGCCTTGAGTACTAAGTGATACTAGAAACCGTACTGTAGCGGTCTTGTGTCGTGGGGTTCTTTTGGGACAAACAGAGCACAGCCATGCCAGTCGCCAAGTTTACAAAGTCTTTTTATTTCTCTCAACGTCTCAACTTCTCGTTCGTGTGCTTCTCAGCCCAGCCGTCTTTCCCCGTTCTGGCTTTGCTGCCCCGTCTGTGGTCACCAACGCTGCTAATTAAGAGACAGGTGATTAGATAACTCGTTCCAGCTGAGGTATCCACTCACCTGTCATCGGCTTTCAGCCGGCTCCTGCGCATGCCCTGCTCACAGGCGGCGCGTGGACCACGCCCCGCCTTCCACATGTATCCACCGTCAGACTCAGGCCGGGCAGCCGTCCGGCCGCGCCCACTTCCGCCCACCCCCCTGCATAGAAGGGCGAGAGAGGAAGTCGGCCACGGCCATGTGCGTGCCCGGCCTGTGGACCACCCGGAAGTTGTAAGGTTGCAATGCGAGGTACCACGGGTGATCCGCGCGTTGGCATCCTTCATCCGGTGGAGCCAATGGAGCGGTTTGTGGTCCCAACAGAGACTGAAGGCGCGCCCCAACAGGTAGTAACGGAGGGCCCCACGTTAGGCGCCAAATGTAGCGGTCTTGTGTCGTGGGGTTCTTTTTGGACCGATAGAGCACAGCCAGGCCGGTCGCCAAGTTTACAAAGTCTTTTTATTTTTTTCCAGCAAACTGTCTTTCTTTCTCTCAACGTCTCAACTTCTCGTTCGTGTGCTTTTCAGCCCAGCCGTCTTTCCCTGTTCTGTCTTTGCCGCCCCATCTGTGGTCACCAACGCTGCTAATAAAGAGACAGGTGATTAGATAACTCGTTCCAGCTGAGGTATCCACTTACCTGTCATCTGCTTCCAGCCGGCTCCTGCGCATGACCTGCCCACAGGCGACGCGTGGACCACGCCCCGCCTTCCACACGTACATTCTTTGATGATTGTCCAGTGTGAAATGTTAGCAAATGGTTAATCAAAATCAGTCAAACAGGCGACAATGGTAGGTATGGAAAGTAACCAACCAACCACGAATACAGACTTTCATATCATCAAAGCAGTCTGTCGGGTACGGCAATGACTGTTTCATTTCGGTCAAATCATACAGGTAGACCTCCACTCAGCCCTGTCTTTTGCCCTCGACTGCCAGGTTGCAGTGTCGATCTTCAGTTACCACAAATTCCGTTTAACGGCGTCCATGTACCGTAGCCTTGGCCTCCCTCGGTTTTGTTTCCCTTCCTCCACATGTGAGTAGAGCAGATTCCGAGAGAGCCGCTCGTGGCTCATTCTCTCTACCTGTCCGACCCATCCCAGGTTCTTTTTGGCAGTCCAGTACGACTTAAGACCTCTGTGTTCGGGATTTTTGTCTCTCCAGCTCCAGGAGATGCCCATGATGGCCCGAAGGTGGCGCATCATGTAGGCGTGAAGTTTCCTGACTTGCAACCAGTAGAGGCTTGAGTACTAACCAATACTGGGAACCATTCATACTTTGATGAGTGTCCAGTGTGAAATGTTAGCAAATGGTTAATCAAATTCAATCTGTCAAACAGGCAACAAGGGTAGGTATGGAAAGTAACCAACCAACCAAGAATACAGACTTTCATATCATCAAAGCAGTCTGTCGGGCACGGCAATGACTGTTTCATTTCGGTCAAATCATACAGGTAGACCTCCACTCAGCCCTGTCTTTTGCCCTCGGCTGCCAGGTTGCAGTGTCGATATTCAGTTCCCTCAAATTCCGTTTAACGGTGTCCTTGTACCGTAGCCTTGGCCTCCCTCGGTTTTGTTTCCCTTCCTCCACATGTGAGTAGAGCAGATTCCGAGAGAACCGCTCGTGGCTCATTCTCTCTACCTGTCCGACCCATCCCAGGTTCGTTTTGGCAGACCAGCACGACTTAGGACCTCTGTGTTTGGGATTTTTGTCTCTCCAATAGATGCCCATGATGGCCCGATGATGGCGCATCATGTAGGCGTGAAGTTTCCTGACTTGCAACCAGTAGAGACTTGAGTACTAACCAATACTAGGAACCATACATACTTTGATGAGTGTCCAGTGTGAAATGTTAGCAAATGGTTAATCAAATTCAATCAGTCAAACAGGAAACAAGGGTAGGTATGGAAAGTAACCAACCAACCAAGAATACAGACTTTCATATCATTAAAAGCAGTCTGTCGGGCACGGCAATGACTGTTTCATTTCGGTCAAAACATACATGTAGACCTCCACTCAGCCCTGTCTTTTGCCCTCGGCTGCCAGCTTGCAGTTCCCTCAAATTCCGTTTAACGGCGTCCTTGTACCGTAGCCTTGGCCTCCCTCGGTTTTGTTTCCCTTCCTCCACATGTGAGTAGAGCAGATTCCGAGAGAGCCGCTCGTGGCTCATTCTCTCTACCTGTCCGACCCATCCCGGGTTCGTTTTGGCAGTCAAGTACGACTTAAGACCTCTGTGTTTGGGATTTTTGTCTCTCCAGCTCCAGGAGATGCCCATGATGGCCCGAAGGTGGCGCATCATGTAGGCGTGAAGTTTCCTGACTTGCAACCAGTAGAGGCTTGAGTACTAACCAATACTAGGAACCATTCATACTTTGATGAGTGTCCAGTGTGAAATGTTAGCAAATGGTTAATCAAATTCAATCAGTCAAACAGGCAACAATGGTAGGTATGGAAAGTAACCAACCAACCACGAATACAGACTTTCATATCATCATAGCGACAATGACTGTTTCATTTCGGTCAAATCATACAGGTAGACCTCCACTCAGCCCTGTCTTTTGCCCACGGTTGCCAGGTTGCAGTGTCGATCTTCAGTTACCACAAATTCCGTTTAACGGCGTCCTTGTACCGTAGCCTTGGCCTCCCTCGGTTTTGTTTCCCTTCCTCCACATGTGAGTAGAGCAGATTCCGAGAGAGCCGCTCGTGGCTCATTCTCTCTACCTGTCCGACCCATCCCAGGTTCGTTTTGGCAGTCCAGCACGACTTAGGACCTCTGTGTTTGGGATTTTTGTCTCTCTAAGAGATGCCAATGATGGCCCGATGGTGGCGCATCATGTAGGCGTGAAGTTTCCTGACTTGCAAGTCCAACTTTCAGCACCGTACAAAAGTACAGTTAGCACAGTTGCTCTATACACATGCCTGTTATTTCACAGTCTTTCCCTTAATTTCCCAAACACGGTCCTCGCTCTCCCCATCCTGAGTATGATCTCATCATCAAGCTTGGCATTTTCTGTCACTGTGCTTCCTAGGTACTTGAATGTTCGGCTTTGCACAAGTGGTTCTCCCATGACACAGACTTCCCCTTTTACATACTACTGTCTAAAACGCATCTTTGGGATCAGGTGGCCGTTTGGAGTAAGAATGAGGAACTATGGCTGAGAGGAAGTCCGGCAGATCCTGAGACAAAAATGGGGATGGACAGGCCAGACTTTGCGGAAACTGGAGCGACACAACCGGCAGCCAAAGAACACCCGGAGGAGAGATCAAGAGGCATGTAACCAGCCGGAGGGCGGCAGAATGTATAGCCTAAGGCCCCTTCTACAGGTTATCCAGGGTAAATCCCACCTAACCTTATCCTTTGTGTGCAACGACAGTTTGAAACAAAATAATCCAGCTCAATTTCTTGGAGATCCAAAATAAGTCATACCTGTCTTTTTGTTACATTCAACTTCAGATCTATCCATTGATTATAAATATGAATTATAAGTATTCGTGTTTCTTTTTTCTTTCCTTTATTCCCTTTTTGTCAAAGAAAACTTAGTTTTTTACATGGCAAACACACAAATGATGCAATATTTCAGAGTGCGGTATAGCTCGGTTGGTAGAGTGGCCGTGCCAGCAACGTGAGGGGTTGCAGGTTCGATTCCCGCTTCCGCCATCCTAGTCACTGCCGTTGTGTCCTTGGGCAAGACACTTTACCCACCTGCTCCCTGTGCCATCCACACTGGTTTAAATGTAACTTAGATATTGGGTTTCACTATGTAAAGCGTTTTGAGTCACTTGAGAAAAGCGCTATATAAATATAATTCACAATTCACAGTGTAATATTTGATGTGAAGTAATTGGTGCCTCAGTAGGTTAATAAATCATAACAATATGATGGAATATTGATTCTAGGCCTGCTTTGGCTGGAGGACGTGCGTAAAAAAACCTCAAGGACTTCAAGGATATCTGAAACCAAACAGGAAGTCAGCAATCTTGGTCTCCCTCGCCCATTTTTCAGCAACCCAAAAGGTTGACAACAAACTCCTCATCCAATGCTCCAATCTTTGCTAAATCAATCAATCAATCAATGTTTATTTATATAGCCCCAAATCACAAATGTCTCAAAGGACTGCACAAATCATTACGACTACAACATCCTCGGAAGAACCCACAAAAGGGCAAGGAAAACTCACACCCAGTGGGCAGGGAGAATTCACATCCAGTGGGACACCAGTGACAATGCTGACTATGAGAAACCTTGGAGAGGACCTCAGATGTGGGCAGCCCCCCCCCCCCCTTCTAGGGGACCGAAAGCAATGGATGTCGAGCGGGTCTAACATGATACTGTGAAAGTTCAATCCATAGTGGCTCCAACACAGCCGCGAGAGTTCAGTTCAAGCGGATCCAAGACAGCAGCGAGAGTCCCGTCCACAGGAAACCATCTCAAGCGGAGGCGGATCAGCAGCGTAGAGATGTCCCCAACCGATACACAGGCGAGCGGTCCATCCTGGGTCCCGACGAGCGGTCCATCCTGGGTCTCGACTCTGGACAGCCAGTACTTCATCCATGGTCATCGGACAGGAGAAAGAAGCGGCAGATCAACTGGTCTAAAAAGGAGGTCTATTTAAAGGCTAGAGTATACAGATGAGTTTTAAGGTGAGACTTAAATGCTTCTACTGAGGTAGCATCTCAAACTGTTACCGGGAGGGCATTCCAGAGTACTGGAGCCCGAACGGAAAACGCTCTATAGCCCGCAGACTTTTTTTGGGCTTTGGGAATCACTAATAAGCCGGAGTCCTTTGAACGCAGATTTCTTGCCGGGACATATGGTACAATACAATCGGCAAGATAGGCTGGAGCTAGACCGTGTAGTATTTTATACGTAAGTAGTAAAACCTTAAAGTCACATCTTAAGTGCACAGGAAGCCAGTGCAGGTGAGCCAGTACAGGCGTAATGTGATCAAACTTTCTTGTCAAAAGTCTAGCAGCCGCATTTTGTACCAACTGTAATCTTTTAATGCTAGACATGAGGAGACCCGAAAATAATACGTTACAGTAATTGAGACGAGACGTAACAAACGCATGGATAATGATCTCAGCGTCTTTAGTGGACAGAACGGAGCGAATTTTAGCGATATTACAGAGATGAAAGAAGGCCGTTTTAGTAACGCTTTTAATGTGTGACTCAAAGGAGAGAGTTGGATCGAAGGTAATACCCAGATTCTTTACCGAGTCACCTTGTTTTATTATTTGGTTGTCAAATGTTAAAGTTGTATTATTAAATAGAGGTCGGTGTCTAGCAGGACACCGACACCAATTAAATATTTTAATTGTGGGTCAGGGTGTTGGGCGGGACCTTACGGCATGAATGCTTTGGCGCCCCCTTGTGGAGAACAATGATCACTGTCATCACTTCTTTCCACATCCCTCTTAGAGACTTTGACCCACTGAGTGGAGTTAGAATTACATACTACATACTACATAAGTGATGAGACATTTAGAATTACAGACACTACACATAAAGAGTCGTGGTCAAAATGTTACGTACATTTGTAAAGAACATAATGTCATGGCTGTCTTGAATTTCCAATCATTTCTACATCTCTTATTATTTTGTGACCGAGGGATTGGAGCACATACTTGTTACTCAGAAAAAACAATGACGAATTTTGCTTCTTTAATGAATTCATTATGGGTCTACTGAAAATGTGAACAAAAGTATACATACAGAACTTTCCTCCAGAAAGGTCTTATCTTTGTCCATGTGATGTCAGATGAAACAAAAATGGAGCTGTTTGACCTCAATACCCAGCAATATGTTTGGAGGGGAAAAGGTGAGGCCTTCAATCCCAGGAACACCAGGCCTACCGTCAAGCATGTTGGTTGTAGTATTATGCTCTGGGCCTTTTTTGCTATAAAGGCCTACTGAAATTAGATTTTCTTATTCAAACGAAGATAGCAGGTCCATTCTATGTGTCATACTTGATCATTTTGTGATATTGCCATATTTTTGCTGAAAGGATTTAGTAAAGAACATCGACCATAAAGTTGGCAACTTTTGGTCGCTAATAAAAAAAGCCTTGCCTCTACCGGAAGTAGCAGACGATGTGCGCGTGACGTCACGGGTTGTGGAGCTTCTGACATCTGAACATCGTTACAATCATGGACACCAGCAGCGAGAGCGATTCGGACCGAGAAAGCGACGATTTCCCCATTAATTTGAGCGAAGATGAAAGATTCGTGGATGAGGAAAGTTAGAGTGAAGGACTAGAAAAAGAAAGAAAAAAGACTATACAGTGGGAACGATTTAGATGTTCCATCCATTTCTACCGCTTATTCCCTTTCGGGGTTGCGGGGGGCGCTGGCGCCTATCTCAGCTACAATCGGGCGGAAGGCGGGGTACACCCTGGACAAGTCGCCACCTCATCGCAGGGCCAACACAGATAGACAGACAACATTCACACTCACATTCACACACTAGGGCCAATTTAGTGTTGCCAATCAACCTATCCCCAGGTGCATGTCTTTGGAAGTGGGAGGAAGCCGGAGTACCCGGAGGGAACCCACGCATTCACGGGGAGAACATGCAAACTCCACACAGAAAGATCACAAGCCTGGATTTGAACCCAGGACTGCAGGAACTTTGTATTGTGAGGCAGACGCACTAACCCCTCTGCCACCGTGAAGCCCCGATTTAGATGTTATTAGACACATTTACTAGGATAATTCTGGAAAATCCCCTATCTGCTTATTGTGTTACTAGTGTTTTAGTGAGATTATATGGTCGTACCTGTACAACCTGAAGGTCAGCCCACACTTTTATTCAGCACCAGTCGATGGGTGGTGCCCATCTCTGCCCTTCGCAAAGGACCCTCTTGGAAACACAATCTTTCGAAATGATCGCCGCATAATACACTGTACTTTTTGTGTGTGGTCCAATCCAACCGTGTTTGCTTGACTGCTCTGTTCCATAGTAAAGCGTCACCGTCATCTTTCGGGAATGTAAACAATGAAACACCGGCTGTGTTTGTGTTGCTAAAAGCGGCCGCAATACACCGCTTCCCACCTACAGCTTTCTTCTTTGACGTCTCCTTTATTCATTGAACAAATTGCAAAAGATTCAGCCACACAGAAGTCCATAATACTGTGGAATTATGCGATGAAAAGAGACGACTTATAGCTGGGAACTGTGCTGGAACAAAATGTCCTCTACAATACGTGACGTCACGCGCACGCATCATCATACCGTGACGTTTCAACATGATACCTAGGGACGGCGTGGCGCAGTGGAAGAGTGGCCGTGCGCAACCCGAGGGTCACTGGTTCAAATCCCACCTAGAACCAACCTCGTCACGTCCGTTGTGTCCTGAGCAAGACACTTCACCCTTGCTCCTGATGGGTTCTGGTTGGCGCCTTGCATGGCAGCTCCCTCCATCAGTGTGTGAATGTGTGTGTGAATGGGTAAATGTGGAAGTAGTGTCAAAGCGCTTTGAGTACCTTGAAGGTAGAAAAGCGCTATACAAGTACAACCCATTTATTTATTATTTATCGTTACTTCCGTGCGAAATTTAAAATTGCAATTTAGTAAACTAAAAAGTCCGTATTGGCATGTGTTGCAATGTTAATATTTCATCATTGATATATAAACTATCAGACTGCGTGGTCGGTAGTAGTGGGTTTCAGTAGGCCTTTAAATGGAACAAGGAAAAAGGTGGATTACCGCGAAATTCTTCAACACAACCTAAAGTCATTTTCACGGCCAGGGCGCATTCAAATGAGCCCTTATCTTTGCGCTCTGCCTGCCGCACTTCGGGACGCGCCCACGGCCGCGTCACGGCCACATGACGGCAAGGCTGTAGGCAATCAGCAATCAGCGCACTTGGTAATTGATGAGAGGGAGCTGAATAAAAGACCAGTGGACCCAAGGATTCTGGCGGGAACTTAATTTCTGAATGGTGTACCGTAAGCCGAAGTCTTATGCTCTCTCTCTCTCTCTCTCTGTTTCTCTCTGCGTTTTCCCTCCATGTCTGACGTCCTTGTTTGTTCTCCCGCAGTGCTTTCCCGAGTCTCCCCGTCTCTTGTCGGTACGCTTTTGTGATTTGGACTGCCTTCCTCGATCCTCGACCCCTGCTCGGACACGGACTACGCTGCCTCGCTCCCACCCTCGATCCATTTGCCCGTTCATGGACTATCCTACTGCTTTGTCCCTCCTCTCGCTCTCCTCAACATCACAGTAATACACGACAATCAATTACACACATAGTCTTATACCACACACTCTTGTATTTTGGTCACACACTCCATTCTATTGTTTAGTAGTATTTTTTATTGTTATTATATATATTTATTAACTATATATATATACATATATATATATATATATATATATATATATATATATATATATATATATATATATATATATATATATATATATATCCATCCATCCATCCATTTTCTACTGCTTATTCCCTTTGGGGTCACGGGGGGCGCTGGTGCCTATCTTAGCTACAATCGGGTGGAAGGCGGGGTACACCCTGGACAAGTCGCCACCTCATTGCAGTATGTATATATATATATATATATATATATATATATATATATATAAATAAAGTAAATACTTGAAATCTCTCGAATTCGGAGGTCTCAAGGTTGGCAAGTATGCTGTGCACCAGTGAACAAAGCAAGGTCCGTAAAAACATGGATGACAGACTCTGGTGTGGATGAACTTGACTGGCCTGCACAGAGTCCTGACCGATAGAACACCTTTGGGATGAATTCGAAAAGAGACTGAGAGCCAGGCCTTCTCACCAATGACCGTGCCAATGCGCTTTTGGAAGAATGGTGGGAAATTCCTATGAACACACTCCGCAACCTTGTGGACAGCCTTCCCAGAGGAGTTGAAGCTGTAATAGCCGCAAAAGGTCATATTGAACCCTATGGGTTAGGAATGGGATGGCACTAAAAGTTTGTATGTGAGCATACTTGCCAACCCTCCTGGATTTTCTGGGAGACTCCCGAAATTCAGCGCCTCTCCTGAAAACCTCTCGGGGCAAATTTTCTCCCAAAATCTCCCGAAATTCAGGCGGAGCTGGAGGCCACGCCAGCCTGTTTTCACGTCCGCTTTCCCACAATATAAACAGAGTGCCTGCCCAATGACGTTATAACTGTAGAATGATCGAGGGCGAGTTCTTGGTTTCTTATGTGGGTTTATTGTCAGGCAGTTTCATTAACGTCCTCCCAGCGCATTACCGTAAAGCAGTTTGTCTGCCGTAAACAGCAATGTTGTGACACTCTTAAACAGGACAATACTGCCATCTACTGTGCATGCATATGTGACAATAATATATACGGCTTTCAGAGCAGTGTTTCTCAACCTTTTTTCAGAGATGTACCCCCTATGAAATTTTTTTTAATTCAAGTACACCCTAATCAGAGCAAAGCATTTTTGGTTGAAAAAAAAAAAATAAAGACGTAAAATACAGCACGATGTCATCCGTTTCTGATTTATTAAATTGTATAACAGTGCAAAATATTGCTCATTTGTAGTGGTCTTGTTATGATCCGCTGCACGGATCATCTCATATTCTGGTTTTGTTCCGTTTGTGTATTATAGTCTGCCAATGTTTGCCTTAGTTCCTTGTTTAGTCTGTTTCCATAGTAGCTTATTAGTTTCACCTGCCCCTTGCTTTCGACGCACACCTGTTTTTGCTAATCACCGTCCTGCCCTTTCTGTTCATTCACTCTCGCAGCCTAGTAAGTGTTTCACGCAGTTTGTGTTTCACTTCAGTAACGATTCCTATTTCATATTTCTACTTGCTAGCTTTCGCGCTATGCATTTGTTTTCCTCTAGCTCTCATGCCAGTAGTTTTTGTTTTGCCTTTTGTGCCCTGTGCAAGTTTGTCGGTTATTTCCCTAGCTCCCGAGCTAGCGCTTTTAGTTATTTTCTAGCTCCCATGCTAGTTCTGTTTGTTTTGACTAAGTCTGTTATCATTTGTTAAATAAATCAATCCTTTCTTACCTTCACGTTGTGTTCTAGCCCAACTGCATCCTTGGAAGAACGAACCCGCATCACAATGCCCGGCAATCGTTACAGGTCTTTTTTGAACTATTTGGAAAAAATGATATAAAAATAACTAAAAACTTGTTAAAAAAAATAAACAAGTGATTCAATTATAAATTAAAGCTGCAAGCAGCGTTGGTCGGGTCCGCCGTTGGCCGCCGCCGCCGCCGCCGCCGTGTCCCGAGTCCCGATCTTAGTCAGACCAACATAGAGGTCTTTGTTTCATGTCTCTACGACATTCCTAACAGAAGTTACAAGCAGTTTTGTCTGGAAAAAGGTGACGGCTTTTTACAAAACTTTTATTTTGAAGGGGTAATTGGCAACTTCCTGTTGATTTTAACTGAAAGATGCCAATTATCAAAATGTAGGTCTAAGTCAGACCTACACAGAGGTTTTTGTTTCATGTCTCTACGACATTCCTAACGGAAGTTACAAGCAGTCTGTTTTTTGTATATTCCTAGGGGGCGCTAGCGCGCAATTTTCATTTTTGGGGTTTGGTTACCTAATATGTTGGTCTGCCGCTCCATACCGATGTGTGTGTCAAATTTGGTGAGTTTTGAAGCATGTTAAGGGGGTCAAATTAGGGTATTGTCTGTGTTGTATTCATAGGGGGCGCTAGAGCACAATTTTGAGTTTTGGGGTTTGGTTTTTTCATTAGCTCGCAATTGTTGCCAGTCCTGATGTGTGTGCCAAGTTTGGTGAGTTTTGAAGCATTTTAAGGGGGTCAAATTACAGCTCAAAGAGGTAAAAAGGAAAATTATTTGGAAAATTTTCGCAGGGGTTCTTTGAAGGCGCGTAAAATCAAAACCTGAAAACTTATCACAACTTTGATCTATACTTTTAATCAGAAGGGTCCAAACTCTCTCCTGAGCGAGTTTGAAGCCGAAACGACAAACGCGCTCAGAGGAGATAACTTTTGAAGAAAGGTGACGGGTTTTCACAAAACTTTTATTTTGAAGGGGTAATTGCCAACTTCCTGTTGATTTTTTCTGCTAGCTGTCAATTATTAAAATGTAGGTCTAAGTGAGACCTACATAGAAGTTTTTGTTTCATGTCTTTCCGGCATTCCTACCCGAAGTTACAAGCAGTTTTGTCTGTGTTTTCTTCCTGGAAGCAGTTTTTTCTGTGTTTTATTGAAAAATTGCGCTAAAGCGCAATTTTGAGTTTTTTTTTTTTTTTTTTTCATTAGATCGCAATTTCTGCCAGTCCTGGTGTGTCTGCCAAGTTTGGTGAGTTTTGAAGCATTCTAAGGGGGTCAAATTGCAGCTCAAAGAGGCAAAAATTGCATTTTTTTGCGAAAATGTTGCTTTGAATGAGTTTTTGCAAAATTTCTGTTGATTTTGGGTATAGACATTTTTTATTGGAAATGTAGGTCTAAGTCAGACCTACACAGAGGTTTTTGTTTCATGTCTCTACGACATTCCTGACGGAAGTTACAAGCAGTCTGTTTTTTTTTTTTTCCTAGGGGGCGCTAGTTTGCAATTTTCATTTTTGGGGTATGGTTGCTTAATATGTTGGGCTGTCCCAGTAGACCGACGTGTGTGTCAACTTTGGTGAGTTTTGAAGCATGTTAAGGGGGTCAAATTAGGGTGAGAAGGTGCGGAATAAACAATAATAATAATAATAAAACGCAGCAGATTCAATAGGGTCCTTGCATGGCAAAGGACATGGATGTCCTTTGCCATTGCAGGGCGGACCCTAATAAAGATTTCTACTAGGGCTGCGAATCTTTGGGTTTCCCACGATTCGATTCAATATCAATTCTTGGGGTCACGATTTGATAATATATAGATTTTTTTCGATTCAACGCGATTCTCGATTCAAAAACGATAATTTTCCGATTCAAAAGGATTCTGTATTCATTCAATACGTAAGATTTCAGCAGGATCTACCCCAGTCTGCTGTCATGCAAGCAGAGTAGTAGATTTTTTTTTAAAAAGCTTTTATAATTGTAAAGGACAATGTTTTATCAACTGATTGCATTAATGTAAATTTGTTTTAACTATTAAAATAACCAAAAATATGACTTATTTTATCTTTGTGAAAACATTGGACACAGTGTGTTGTCAAGCTTATGAGATGCCATGCAAGTGTAAGCCACTGTACACTATTGTTATTTTTTATTATTTTTATAAATGTCTAATGATAATGTCAATGAGGGATTTTTAATCACTGCTATGCTGAAATTATAACTAATATTGATACTGATGTTGATAATATTCATTTTTGTTTCACTACTTTTGGTTTGTTCTGTGTGGTGTTTGTGTCTCCTCTCAATTGCTCTGTTTATTGCAGTTCTGAGTGTTGCTGGCTCAGGTTTGCTTTTGGAATTGGATTGCATTGTTATGGTATTGCTGTGTAGTGGTTTGTTGGATTGATAAAAAAAATTTTTTTTAAATGAGAATCAATTCTGAATCGCACAACGTATTCGAATCGATTTTTTCCCACACCCCTAATTTCTACACATACTGCGATGAGTTGGCGACTTGTCCAGGGTGTACCCGGCCTTCCGCCCGAGTGTAACTGAGATAGGCACCAGCGCCCCCCGCGACCCCAAAGGAAATAAGCGGTAGAAAAAAGGATGGATGGATAGCTGTAAATATACTCCTCCCCTCTTAACCACGCCCCCAACCACGCCCCTCAAGGGTGGACAATTTTTTTTCTTTCTTCTTTGTCATGAAAAAGGGACGTTTTTGTCATGAAAAAGGGAGTTTTTTGTGGTTGGTGCACTATTTGTAAGTGTATATTGTGTTTTTTATGTTGATTTAATTAAAAAAAAAAAAAACAACATTTATTTATTTATTTTTTTAATAAAAAATATTCTTCTGCGGCCCGGTGGTTGGGGACCACTGCTTTATACAATATAGTGCAGTGGTTGTCAACCTTTTTTCAGAGATGTACCCCCTGTGAAAATTTTTTTTATTCAAGTACCCCCTAATCAGAACAAAGCATTTTGGGTTAAAAAAAAATGATAAAGAAGTAAAATACAGCACTATGTCATCAGTTTCTGATTCATTAAATTGTATAACAGTGCAAAATATTGCTCATTTGTATTGGTCTTTCTTGAACTATTTGGGGAAAAAAGATATAAAAATAACTAAAAATTTGTTGAAAAATAAACAAGTCATTCAATTATAAATAAAAATTTCTACACATAGAAGTAATCATCAACTTAAAGTGCCCTCTTTGGGGATTGTAATAGAGATCCATCTGGATTCATTGTAAACATTTCTCCACAAAAAAATAAATATTTAACGTCAATATTTGACATAGATGCTTTTAAAAAAGGCTTAAAAACCCATCTTTTTTACATGCTGGTTATAGCTATTGTGTGACAGTCTGTCACTTCATTTTTGTTAGTTTTTCGTGTTTTTGTATTTACTTCCTGTTCAGTGCTCTTATTTTGTTGTATTTCCTGTTTTATTCACGGAGCACTGTTGTTTTTCTCTTTTCGTTGATTGGCAGCGGTTCACACCTGCTGTCAATCACGCTAGTATCAATTTATGTTTCACCCGAGCACTCCTCAGTGCTCGATGATAATATCATGTTGAGAACGTTACTTTACACGACTGCTTTATTAGGGTCCTTGACCCCCTTAACATGCTTCAAAACTCACCAAATTTGACACACACGTCGGTATGGCAAACCTTCCCAACATATTAAGCAAGCAATCCCCCAAAATGAAAATTACGCTCTAGCGCCCCCTAGGAAAAAATTACAGACAAAACTGCATGTAACTTCTGTTACGAATGTCATAGCGACATGAAACAAAAACTCCTATGTAGGTCTGACTTAGACCCAATTTTCATACACTCACTTCTTTCAGCAAAAATCTACAGGAAGTTGGCAAAAACCCCTTCAAAATAAAATGTTCGCCAAAAAAGCAATTTTTGCCTCTTTGCGCTGTAATTTGACCCCTTTAAAATGCTTCAAAAGTCACCAAACTTGGCGCACACATAAGGACTGGTGTATATTGCGATCTAATGAAAAAACCAAACCCCAAAACTCAAAATTGCGCTCTAGCGCTATTTTCTGAATAAAACACTGAAAAAACTGCTCCTAGGAAGAAAACACAGACAAGAATGTCGGAGAGACATGAAACAAAAACCTCTATGTAGGTCTCGCTTAGACCTACATTTCATAGCTTGACAACCCCCAACAAAAATCAACAGGAAGTTTGCAATCCCCCCTTCAAAACAAAAGTTTTGTAAAAACCGGTCACCTTTCTTCAAACATTATCTCCTCTGAGTGCGTTTGTTGTTTTGGCTTCAAACTCGCACAGGAGAGAGATTGAACCCTTCTGATTAAAAGTATAGAACAGAGTTTTGATAAGTTCTCAGGTTTTGATATTACGCGCCTTCAAATAACCCCTGTGCAAAGTCTCCTAAAAATGTCATTTTTGCCTCTTTGAGCTGTCATTTGACCCCCTTAAAATGCTTCTAAACTCACCAAACTTGACACACACATCAGGTCTGGCAAAAATTGCGATCTGATGAAAAAACCTAACCTTAAAACTCAAAATTTCGCTCTACCGCCCCCCTAGGAATACAACACAGACAAACTGCTCCTAGGAAGAAAACACAAACAAAACAGCTTGTAACTTCCGATAGGAATGTCAGAGAGACATGAAACAAAAAACACTATGTAGGTCTCACTTAGACCTACATTTGAATAATTAACATACTTTAGCAAAAATCAACAGGAAGTTTGATATTTTCACTTCAATACAACAACTGCATTACTTTCACAATGCATTTGATTCTCAAAATAGTGGCTCCAAGGCGTCTTCTAACGCTTATCTGGCCGTGGGTCTCGGGGGCAGCAGCCAAAGGCGGACCAGACCAACGCTGCTTGCAGCTTTAATGTTTATTTGTTTTCTTATGAGTGCCATATTAAATTCATCTTACCTTCACTACTTTCTCCTGGATTCTTGCATCATCGGGGACACACAACTGCAGCCATGCAAGTTCCCAACATATTGGGCTGATTCTAGTTTTATATTTTATTTATTTTTTACCTTTTTATTATTATTATTACTATTTTTTCACACTGTAGCACAGGGGCGGTTCTAGGCATGTTTTTATGAGGGGGCAGTCAGAAATGTGAAGGGGGCATCATGTGTACACATCATGCTCCAGCACTTTTTTTTTCTGTGCATATAGTAACGATGCTTTCTTCATTGAAATGGGTCTTTAGCTATGTGTCCAACCTCAACCTGGAGTAGTGGATTGCACTTTGTCAGGCCTCTACCTTCAGACCTGTCCAACCTGGGTGTCCCACCTGAAGACTAAGCTCCTGCTGGTATAGCTCTTACGGTCACTGAGGCACGCAAACCCCCTGACCACAATAAGGTGGCAATCCCTCAGGTGGGGGGGGGGAACTGAAAAATAAAAATAAATGAATAAAATAAAATAAAACATCCTTCATCCAGATTTTATCAACCAACAACATAACATTTATCCTAACTGGATGGCCTAACTCTCAAATAAATTTTGACCCAAAGAAGGACTTCACACAGTACAGTCAATATTTACAAAACTGAAAGGTAGTCTGATGAATAATTATTAAAAAGAATCTCAAACTAATTTATAAAACAGAAAATGGGCACTCATCTGGGCACAAAATTCATTCACTCCAATATATGTGTGTTGCCCACTTGCTTGTAAATTGATGAAAACGGCAGTGTTTTTGTTTTTAGGTGTCTTGGTCATATCAAATGAAACTTATAATTTGTTTACTAAAAAATGTAGATTGAAACATTAAAGATTGACAATGTAGAATTACAAGAAAAACAACAGAAAAATAATTCCTGCAGTCGATTGCCAGACCGTTGCTAAGTAAAACGGGCCGTTGCTAGGGACTCCGCTCTGAACAGAGGACAGCAGAGGAGGACTGTTAAGCAGGATATATACCTTATGTTTCATTTTTACCGTCTTTAACAGCATCATAAATGACTTGTAGCTTGTTACAGGGACAGTGGAGGCTCTCTGCCTTCCAAACCACTGCTGCTCAGAGCCTCCGCTGTCACCGCTCTCGTCAAGTTGTAAAAAAAAAAAAAAAAGGAACTCCGTAGCGCCGAAAGTCCGCGACGATAAACGTGTTTATGACAGATAAGACTACACAAATACACCCATCCTAACAAGTATATGATAAATGTAGACAACTTTTCCCTTTCTTTTACTTTCATAATGCAACAGTGATTGGATGTTTACTGAGGGCTGAGGGGTGTGTGCGGGTGTGTGTCTGCTGCGCAGCCTGTGGAATGGTGAATACACGCACAGCGGAGGGAGGGATGAGAGGGAAGCCGACACTACTATATCGTGTGTCTCCCTTTTTCGGTGGATTTTTCCGCTAGTGCAGATAATTTTGTCAACTTGTAATGTAGTCATTTTCTGAGTTTATTAAAATTTGCTTTCTCAAATTTTGATTTGAGGGGGCAAGCCATTGCAAGACATTGCCCCTGCGTAGAGCCGGCCGGCCATGCTGTAGCACCTTGAGGTTGTTTGCTCAACGTAAAGTGCTTTTTTTTACAAATAAAATCTATTATTATTATTATTATTATTATATTTATGGAACATGTCCACCAAAAATCTAGCTGTCAACACTGAATATTGCATTGTTGCATTTCTTTTCACAGTATATGAACTTACATTCATATTTTGTTGAAGTATTATTCAATAAGGGCTTCACGGTGGCAGAGGGGTTAGTGCGTCTGCCTCACAATACGAAGGTCCTGCAGTCCTGGGTTCAAATCCAGGCTCGGGATCTTTCTGTGTGGAGTTTGCATGTTCTCCCCGTGAATGCGTGGGTTCCCTCCGGGTACTCCAGCTTCCTCCCACTTCCAAAGACATGCACCTGGGGATAGGTTGATTGGCAACACTAAATTGGCCCTAGTGTGTGAATGTGAGTGTGAATGTTGTCTGTCTGTGTTGGCCCTGCGATGAAGTGGCGACTTGTCCAGGGTGTACCCCGCCTTCCGCCCGATTGTAGCTGAGATAGGCGCCAGCGCCCCCCGCGACCCCAAAAGGGAATAAGCGGTAGAAAATGGATGGATGGATTATTCAATAAATATATTTATAAAGGATTTTTGAATTGTTGCTATTTTAAAAATATTTTTTTAAAATCTCACGTACCCTTTGGCATACCTTCAAGTACCCTCAGGGGTACGCGTACCCCCATTTGAGAACCACTGATATAGTGTATATAAAAATTAAGAAATAAATATATTACTACAAATGATTAACTTTCTAGTCCAAGGCAGACATCAATGCTAAATATTATTATGGTACGGAAGGTAGTTTTGCTATGACGTATTGCTCTTCCCACCACCGCATTTAAGCTGTTACCTCCCTCGGCTGTGACGTCATCGCCCGGTGGCAGCATCCTCCCTCCGTGTAAGGACGAGGAGGAGACGAACACAACCATTTTGGACGCCAGAGGACAACCCAGCCAGCCAGCCAGCCAGCCGGCCAGCCAGCGACGTCACCCCGCACTGTCCCCTTCCTTCCCAGGAACACCGAGCTCACCGAGCCCCTTCCTCCATGGCGGCCGGAGGCTGCTAGCAGAAGCCCGGGGAGGACGAGGAGGAGGCGGGTATCGAATTAACGACGACGGCGCGCACTCGCTGCTAGCATCACGTATGTTTTTATTCTTTTCATTCTGTGTAAAATGGGGGGTTTAATTTAAAAAAAACAAAATTTGGGGTGGAAACCTCCTGGGAGGACGTGGGCTCAGCCTGGGTGCGGCCATGAGGAGGCTGCACTGCCTCAGGACACTCAAACTACCTTTCAACACATTTACACCCAAGTCACCTGAAATGTGGACATTTTTTTTTATGTCATCCTTGCGAATAATGCACACAAATGTATGAAAAGTGTCCCTTTAAACAGAGAAGTAAGGTGACATGAACTAGTCTTAAGTGAGGTGACATTAACTAGTCTTAAGTGAGGTGACATTAACTAGTCTTAAGTGAGGTGACATCAACTAGTCTTTTAAGTAAGGTGACATGGACTAGTCTTTGTCACCAGGTTTTAACACGCCCTGACTGGGCTGCATCGTCATCCAGCGTCTTGTTTCTACACTAAATATCCCTCAATGGAACGCCTAAAACGCCACATGGAAGCATGTTTTATTCTTTTATTCGGACAAAACCATGACGTATTATTTTATTCTTTAAAAAAAAAAAAAAAAAGTCTTTATTTATTCATCCATCCCTCTTCTTCCGCTTATCCGAGGTCGGGTGGCGGGGGCAGCAACCTAAGCAGGGAAGCCCAGACTTCGTCCAGCTCTTCCCGGGGAGACATCAATCAATCAATCAACCATCCATCCATTTTATACCGCTTATTCCCGTACGGGTTGCGGGGGGCGCCTATCTCAGCTACAATCAGGCGGAAGGCGTTGTACACCCTCGACAAGTGGCCACCTCCTCGCAGGGCCAACACAGATAGACAGACAACATTCACACTCACATTCACACACTAGAGCCAATTTCCATCCATCCATCCATCCATCCATCCATTTCCTACCGCTTATTCCCGTAGGGGTGGCGGGGGGCGCCTATCTCAGCTACAATCGGGCGGAAGGCAGGGTACACCCTGGACAAGTGGCCACCTCATCGCAGGGCCAACACAGATAGACAGACAACATTCACACTCACATTCACACACTAGGGCCAATTTCCATCCATCCATTTCCTACCGCTTATTCCCGTAGGGGTGGCGGGGGGCCCCTATCTCAGCTTCAAGCAGGCGGAAGGCGTTGTACACCCTGGACAAGTGGCCACCTCATCGCAGGGCCAACACAGATAGACAGACAACATTCACACTCACATTCACACACTAGAGCCAATTTCCATCCATCCATCCATTTCCTACCGCTTATTCCCGTAGGGGTTGCGGGGGGCGCCTATCTCAGCTACAATCAGGCGGAAGGCGTTGTACACCCTGGACAAGTGGCCACCTCATCACAGGACCAACACAGATAGACAGACAACATTCACACTCACATTTCAGTTCAGTTTATTTTCAGTCTAACAAAAACATATTCAAACGTAGATCACGATTCAAAAATGAATAACATGACTGAAACAGGCAGAAGCAAAAAAGCTTATATGCCCAACATAACATTTTTTACATTCAATTATATTACCTTTTCTAATAATTTTGTAATACCAAAAGAAATATAGTCATTCAGCATTTACATTTAAGTTGCCCTTTAACAAATAATACAAAAATATGTACTTACACACATGCACTTTTTTGTAAATAGATAAACATACATACCTTCTAAATACAACATTTAACCAAACAAACATACATTTCTAGTTCACATAACTTTTTAAAATACATTGTGACATGTTCTTTTTGAAATTAAATACTGAGTCACTCATTTTTATTTCTTTACCAACAGAATTCCACAAATTAACACCGAGAACAGATAAACATCTACGTTTAACAACTAGTCTTGCTTTTGGTAAAATAAACATTCACACACTAGGGCCAATTTCCATCCATCCATTTTCTACCGCTTATTCCCGTAGGGGTGGCGGGGGGCGCCTATCTCAGCTACAATCAGGCGGAAGGCGTTTTACACCCTGGACAAGTGGCCACCTCATCGCAGGACCAACACAGATAGACAGACAACATTCACACTCACATTCACACACTAGAGCCAATTTCCATCCATCCATCCATCCATCCATTTCCTACCGCTTATTCCCGTAGGGGTGGCGGGGGGCGCCTATCTCAGCTACAATCGGGCGGAAGGCAGGGTACACCCTGGACAAGTGGCCACCTCATCGCAGGACCAACACAGATAGACAGACAACATTCACACTCACATTCACACACTAGAGCCAATTTCCATCCATCCATCCATCCATCCATTTCCTACCGCTTATTCCCGTAGGGGTTGCGGGGGGCTCCTATCTCAGCTACAATCAGGCGGAAGGCGTTGTACACCCTGGACAAGTGGCCACCTCATCACAGGACCAACACAGATAGACAGACAACATTCACACTCACATTTCAGTTCAGTTTATTTTCAGTCTAACAAAAACATATTCAAACGTAGATCACGATTCAAAAATGAATAACATGACTGAAACAGGCAGAAGCAAAAAAGCTTATATGCCCAACATAACATTTTTTACATTCAATTAAGTTACCTTTTCTAATAATTTTGTAATACCAAAAGAAATATAGTCATTCAGCATTTACATTTAAGTTGCCCTTTAACAAATAATACAAAAATATGTACTTACACACATGCACTTTTTTGTAAATAGATAAACATACATACCTTCTAAATACAACATTTAACCAAACAAACATACATTTTAGTTCACATAACTTTTTAAAATACATTGTGACATGTTCTTTTTGAAATTAAATACTGAGTCACTCATTTTTATTTCTTTACCAACAGAATTCCACAAATTAACACCGAGAACAGATAAACATCTACGTTTAACAACTAGTCTTGCTTTTGGTAAAATAAACATTCACACACTAGGGCCAATTTCCATCCATCCATTTTCTACCGCTTATTCCCGTAGGGGTGGCGGGGGGCGCCTATCTCAGCTACAATCAGGCGGAAGGCGTTTTACACCCTGGACAAGTGGCCACCTCATCGCAGGACCAACACAGATAGACAGACAACATTCACACTCACATTCACACACTAGAGCCAATTTCCATCCATCCATCCATCCATCCATTTCCTACCGCTTATTCCCGTAGGGGTGTCGTGGGGCGCCTATCTCAGCTACAATCAGGCGGAAGGCGGGGTACACCCTGGACAAGTGGCCACGTCATCGCAGGGCCAACACAAATAGACAGACAACATTCACACTCACATTCACACACTAGGGCCAATTTCCATCCATCCATCCATCCATTTTCTACCGCTTATTCCCGTAGGGGTGTCGTGGGGCGCCTATCTCAGCTACAATCAGGCGGAAGGCGGGGTACACCCTGGACAAGTCGCCACGTCATCGCAGGGCCAACACAGATAGACAGACAACATTCACACTCACATTCACACACTAGGGCCAATTTTCCAACCATCCATCCATCCATTTCCTACCGCTTATTCCCGTAGGGGTGTCGTGGGGCGCCTATCTCAGCTACAATCAGGCGGAAGGCGGGGTACACCCTGGACAAGTGGCCACGTCATCGCAGGGCCAACACAAATAGACAGACAACATTCACACTCACATTCACACACTAGGGCCAATTTCCATCCATCTATTTTCTACCGCTTATTCCCGTAGGGGTGGCGGGGGGCGCCGGGGCCTATCTCAGCTACAATCGGGCGGAAGGCGGGGTACACCCTGGACAAGTCGCCACCTCATCGCAGGGCCAACACAGATAGACAGACAACATTCACACTCACATTCACACACTAGGGCCAATTTAGTGTTGCCAATCAACCTATCCCCAGGTGCATGTCTTTGGAAGTGGGGGTAAACCGGAGTACCCGGAGGGAACCCACGCAGTCACGGGGAGGACATGTAAACTCCACACAGAAAGATCCCGAGCCCGGTATTGAACCCTGACTACTCAGGACCTTCATATTGTGAGGCAGACACACTAACCCCTCTTCCACCGTGAAGCCCATCAATCATTCAATCAATGTTTATTTATATAGCCCTAAATCACAAGTGCCTCAAAGGGCTGCACAAACCACAACAACATCCTCGGTAGGCCCCACATAAGGGCAAGGAGAAACTCACCCCAGTGTGACGTCGGTGACAGTGACTATGAGAAACCTTGAAGAGGACTGCATATGTGGGCAACCCCCTCCTACCCCCCGGGGAGACCGAAAGCAATTGATTTAGAGCTGGTCTAACATGATATTGGGAAAGCCCAGTCCATAGTGGGTCCAACATAACGGTGAGAGTCGAGTCCATAATGGATCCAATTTAGTAGCGAGAGTCCCGTCCATAGTGAAGCCAGCAGGAAATGGTCATGGGCATGGTCTTCCCAATGTGTCCTGGGTCTTCCCCATGGCCTCCTGCCGGTCGAACGTGCCCTGAACGCCTCCCTAGGGAGGCATTCGGTTGGCATCCTGACCAGATGCCCGAACCACCTCATCTGGCACCTCCTCCTCGGCTAAACTTTGAGCTCCCCATGGATGACGAAGCTTCTAATCCTATCTCTAAGGTAAAGTGGCGCCACCCGGAGAAGGAAACTCATTTTTTGTACCCGGTATCTTTTCCTTTCAGTCATAACCCAAAGCTCATGACTAAACGTGAGGATGGGAATGTAGATAGTTTGGAAAATTGAGAGCTTTGCCTTCCGGCTCAGCTCCTTCCTCCCCACAACGGACTGATACAGCGTCGATCTCAAGATCCACTCTTCCCCCACTCGGGAACAAGACTCCTTGGTACTTGAACTCTTCCAGTTGGGGCAGGGTCTCCCCACCAACCCGGAGACGGCACTCCACCCTTTCCCGGGCCAGAACCATAGACTCGGACTTATTTATTAATTTGATAGGGAAATCATAATACAGGTACTAAAAAAAACAGACACTTTTATTATTATTTTTTGTCTACCCCTGAAATAAAATAAAAACAATACATTCACAGTGGGTTGCAATGTGCTGCCTTCCTCATCACCACAAGCAGGTAGAAAATCGCAATAACTTACTAAAAGGGAAAAAATAAACAAAGTAATAACAAAAATTCCTAGACGCAGTCAAGGCGTTAAAGGGATCCGGTTTGGTGGCTGCAGGATTAGGTCTCTGCTTTTTGCCGATGATGTGGTCCTTATGGCTTCATCTGGCCAGGATCTTCAGCTCTGACTGGATCCGTTCGCAGCCGAATGTGAAGCGACTGGGATGAGAATCAGCACCTCCAAGTCCGAGTCCATGGATCTTGCCCGGAAAAGGGTGGAGTTCCATCTCCGAGTTGGGGAGGAGACCCTGCCTCGAGTGGAGAAGTTCAAGTACCTCGGAGTCTTGTTCACGAGTGAGGGATAATTGGATCGTGAATCCAATTGAATCCATCTGCAAGATTAAAAATATTACCCTAACCCTAACCCTAAAAATAGGAAATTCTGCCCTAGGTGTCAATTCAAAATTGAATGCATCTGCAAGATTAAAAATATTACCCTAACCCTGCCCCAAGTGGAGGAGTTCAAGTACCTAGGAGTCTTGTTCACGAGTGGGGGAAGAGTGGATCGTGAGATCGACAGGCGGATGGGTGCGGCGTCTTCAGTAATGCGGACGTTGTATCGATCTGTCGTGGTGAAGAAGGAGCTGAGCCAGAAGGCAAATCTCTCAATTTACCGGTCGATCTACGTTCCAATCCTCACCTATGGTCATGAGCTTTGGGTCATGACCGAAAGGATAAGATCACGGGTACAAGCGGCCGAAATGAGCTCTGCCTTCCGGGAGGAGCTCAAAGTAAAGCCGCTGCTGCTCCACATGGAGAGGAGCCAGATGAGGTGGCTCGGGCATCTGGTCAGGATGCCACCCGAACGCCTCCCTAGGGAGGTGTTTAGGGCACGTCCAACCGGTAGGAGGCCACGGGGAAAACCCAGGACACGTTGGGAAGACTGTCTCCCAGCTGGCCTGGGAACGCCTCGGGATCCCCCGGGAAGAGCTGGACGAAGTGGCTGGGGAGAGGGAAGTCTGGGCTTCCCTGCTTAGGCTGCTGCCCCCGCGACCCGACTTCTGATAAGCGGAAGATGATGGATGGATGGATGGATGGACCCTAACCCCAACCCCAACCTAACCTTAACCCTGAAAATAGGCAATTCTCCACAAGGTGTCAATTGAAAATTGAATGCATCTGCAAGAGTAAAAATATTACCCTAACCCCAACCCTATACCTAAACCTAAAAACAGGCAAATCTGCACAAGGCGTCAATCCAAAATTGAATGCATCTGCAAGATTAAAAATATTAAAAGTATTCTTTTATTCTGACAGCACCGTATGGACCATGACGTATTCTTTTATTCCGACGACACCGCGTGGAAGCATGTTTTGTGACAATGCTCACTTGTGTGCACATGGCAGTCAGGCACATAAAGAAGATGCCAGTCTTAACATTCATGCGTTCCACGTGAGTCTCGTGGAGGACCGCTTGTAGGAGGGGAGGATGACACAGCAGAAAGGCGACGAGTACGCCCAAATCTGAGCAGAATGTGGTCAGCCTTTGTCTGCCGGTGATGAAAACACGACTTGCTCTTTAATTGGATTGGCCGCCATGAGTCACGCTCGCCCAATAGAGTGATGGTGTTGTCAAGTTCCAGGAGGAGGGGGAGGAGGACCGGGCCCAGCCCCAGCCCACTTTAATCCCAGGACGCACTCCCTTTGTTGCCATGGCTGCAGCTGACCATGCACGCCCTTTCTTCCCAACTCGGAGCTCTCCATTATTCTTCATGCCTCCAATCTACAACGCGACTTTTTCTTTATTGACATAAAACTATTCAGAAGAGACAGGGCTGCGGAGATGGTGTCTTGGATGAATGAGCAGGTATCGGGCACCTCGGTCTCCTTGGACGCATCCTAGCTCATACCATGAATTGATTAACGTGGACCCCGACTTAAACAAGTTGAAAAAGTTATCCGGGTGTTACCATTTAGTGGTCAATTGTACGGAATATGTACTGTACTGTGCAACCTACTAATGAAAGCTTCAATCAATCAATCAATCGACCAATCTAAGTCTAAGACTCGATCCAACCAATCTAAGTCTCAGACTACATCCGACCAATCAAAGTCTAAGACTCGATCCGAACAATCTAAGTCGAAGATCTGATCCGACCATGAATTGATTAACGTGGATCCCGACTTAAAGAAGTTGAAAAACGTATTCGGGTGTTACCATTTAGTGGTCAATTGTACGGAATATGTACTGTACCGTGCAATCTACTAATGAAAGCTTCAATCAATCAATCAATCAATCGACCAATCTAAGTCTATGATTCGATCAGACCAATCTAAGTCTCAGACTACATCTGACCAGTCTAAGTCTAAGACTCGATCCGACCAATCTAAGTCTAAGATTTGATCTGACCATGGATCGATTAGCGTGGACCCCGACTTAAACAAGTTGAAAAACTTATCCTGGTGTTACCATTTAGTGGTCAACTGTACGGAATATGTACTGTACTGTGCAATCTACTAATGAAAGCTTCAATCAATCAATCAATCAATCGATCAATCTAAGTCTAGGATTCGATCCGACCAATCTAAGTCTCAGACTACATCTTACCAATCTAAGTCTAAGACTCGATCCGACCAATCTAAGTCTAAGATTTGATCCGACCATGGATCGATTAGCGTGGACCCCGACTTAAACAAGTTGAAAAACTTATTCGGGTGTTACCATTTAGCGGTCAATTGTACGTACTGTGCAATCTACTAATGACAGCTTCAATCAATCGACCAATCTAAATCTAAGATTCGATCCGACCAATCTAAGTCTCAGACTACATCTGAAAATCTAAGTCTAAAACTCGATCCGACCAATCTAAGTCTCAGACTACATTTGACCAATCTCAGACTCAATCTGACCAATCTAAGTCTCAGACTACATCTGACCAATCTAAGTCCAAGACTCGATCCGACCAATCTAAGTCTCCGACTACATCTGACCAATCAAAGTCTAAGACTCGATCTGACCAATACAAGTCTAAGATTTGATCTGACCATGGATCGATTAACGTGGATCCCGACTTAAAGAAGTTGAAAAACTTATTCGGGTGTTACTATTTAGCTGTCAATTGTACATGCTGTGCAATCTACTAATGACAGCTTCTATCAATCAATCAATCGACCAATCTAAATCAAAGACTCGATCCGACCAATCTAAGTCTCAGACTACATCTGACCAATCAAAGTCTAAGAGTCGATCCGACCAATCTAAGTCTAAGATTTGATCTGACCATGAATCGATTAACGTGGATCCCGACTTAAAGAAGTTGAAAAACTTATTTGGGTGTTACCATTTAGTGGTCAATTGTACCTACTGTGCAATCTACTAATGAAAGCTTCAATCAATCGACCAATCTAAGTCTAAGATTCGATCTGACCAATCTAAGTCTAAGACTCGATCCGACCAATCTAAGTCTAAGATTTGATCTGACCATGAATTGATTTACATGGACCCCGACTTAAACAAGTTGAAAGACTTATTCAGGTGTTTCCATTTAGTGGTTGTACAGAATATGTACTGTACAATCTACTAATAAAAGCTTCAATCAATCAATGAATTAAAAAAAAAAACATGCGGACTGGACACTGGCCGAGAGTTGTTGGGCGGCCGAGTGTGGAGTCGGCTCTCTTGCTTGCTTTGTTGGGTCTGCTCCGGTCTCTGGCAGACCACGGCGTGGAACACTGCAGGGGCCACCACAGTGTTTGTTTTTGTCTTTGTTGTTTTACTTTTGTGGCTGTGTGCAGAAGTGGCTTGTCAGAATAATTGTATCTAAGTTGTCAAATAACTTAGTGTTGCCATGATTTCCCGGCGAGAATGGTAAATGGGTTATACTTGTATAGCGCTTTTCTCCTTTTTTTTAAGGAACTCAAAGTGCTTTGACACTATTTCCACATTCACCCATTCACACACTGATGGAGGGAGCTGCCATGCAAGGCGCTAACCAGGACCCATCAGGAGCAAGGGTGAAGTGTCTTGCTCAAGGACACAATGGACGTGACGAGGATGTTAGAAGGTGGGGATTGAACCAGGAACCTTCAGGTTGCTGGTACAGCCACTCTCCCAGCTGCGCCACGCCTTCCCCTATATGTTGCTGAGGAGACAAAAGCTGTCTTTGATCCTACCAAGCAAAAGGCTTGTAAAACTCCATTGTGTAGGATGGGAAGCAACATGGTGTTCTGTTTCTTTGATTTATTGTAATCCACAGAAAAATGTTGTCTTGACCCAAGAACTATAACACGTAGAGGAAGCAGGACCAGACTCCCCTCCAGGCGACCTTTTCTTTGAACTGTTTTCAACCTTTTCTTTGGACTGTTTTGTGGCCAAAGACTGCACCTGTTTACGACCCCCTTCCTTTAGAAACAGCTGTTGCCCTGTAATCAGGGAAAGTCTGTCATGATCCGTGGTCCGGATCATGTTTTGTTTAGTTATGTTCTGTTAGTTTTGGACTTCCTTATTTCCGGTTTTGTGCACTTCGGGTGTTTGTTGTGGTTACCATGGGTACTCATTTTTTTCACCAGCCTCTGATTAGTGTTCGGCACGTTCACCTGCTGTTGAGCACTAATCAGAAAGCTATTAATTCACGTTGCTCGCCACACTCGGGGGGGCTTCATTGTTTGCTTCACGCTTATGTCAAGTAAGATTTGTCTGTTCCCTAGCCTATGCTAAGTCTTAGCTTCCCGTTTCTGAGGCACGCTTACATTTTTGTTGTTTTCTCTCTTTCTTGGTAGTTGGATGATTTGTGAAGAATAAATCAAGTCCTACCTTCACGCTTTCGTCCGGAGTTTTCAGTTTTGCATCCCGGGAGAACAAACCTCGAAGTGAGCTGCGACCCCCCTCGTAACAATGTCCAAATAAAAGAGGAGGCGTACAATCTTTCGTCAGAGCGCGGTGAGACTGTATAAAGAGTACAGTCTAGACGTCTCTCCTCAATTGAGCCAAATTTAATTCTGTCTTTAATTCCTCGCTTCTTGTCTTGTTTAATAGATGTCATCAGTGTTTGAACCTGACAGACTGGTTACGTCAGCTCTGCTCTTTTAATGTCTTTAATTTTCTTTTTTGTTCTTTGATGTTTCTCTCTTCCTGTTTACCTGTTTCTCACCTTTCTTGTAAGGGGCGCCGAAAGTTGGCAGACCCATCAGCGATCCTGTTCTGTCTCCCTGTAATGTTTTTCTGCCCTTGAATGGGATTGTGCTGCAAATCTTAGTTCCCCCTCGGGGATTAATCAAGTGATTCTGATCCCTGTACAGAGCTCTACAAACAAGCGGCGAATAGATAGCGGGCACCCCGAGGCCATGGCGGGGGCTTCTGTGAAGGTGGCGGTCCGAGTCCGCCCGTTCAACTCCAGGGAGATGGGGAAAGAGAGCAAATGCATCATTCAGATGTCTGGAAACACCACCAGTGAGTACCCAAACATTCATTGGCAATAGACCTGGGGTAAGGCTGGGTCTGACTTACTGCAATCCAAATAGCACGCGCTAAACAGCTGGTGCAAACCTGTGTGTAGGATTCGTGGACATGTGGTGTGGGATTTACTAAGACTGCATTTGCAATAGATGCGGACGGCACTATTTAAATGACGTTATTGCGCGTAGTATGTGGTTTTCATCATGGAGACACTCATTTACTGCACTTTCATGTTATCACGCTCCGACCTGTGGCGCTTCGCTGTGTCCTCAAATGAGACATGTACCACTTTTGACAGCCATTTTAGACGCAGTTCCGCGGTGCATCTGCAAAGGAACTCACTGATATGTGAGCGTGAACTGGAATTTTCCAGACATGGGGTGTCAAAGTTGTTTTCTCTGAGGGCCACATTAGAGTTGTGGCTGCTCTCAGAGGGCCCCTTGTTACAGTGAATTTACTCTATAAGAATTATAATGTCTCAATATGGAATAACACCATTTTTGATGGATTTGATTACTCATTTTTTCACATCCAAATTAATGTATAACAGACTTATTTTGAAATCGTAAGTCAGGGGGACAAGCATTTTATTTTATATATATATATATATATATATATATATATATATATATATATATATATATGGGTGTGTGTGTATAAAAAAAATATATGTATACGGTGTATATGTGTGTGTATATATGATATGTATGTACCGTATATATGTATTTATAACGTGTATATATTCGATAAATATATATACATTATATATTTATGTATACATATATACATATATATTTGTTTATATATACACATATATATTTATGTAATATATATATACTTATGTACATTTATTTATATATATGGTGTATATATGTATGTACCGTGTATATATGTATATATAACGAGTATATATACGATAAATATATACTGTATATATGTATATATATATATATATATATATATATCTATATTATATATGTATATGTTTGTGTATATATGTATATATATTGTGTGTGTATATATGTATGTGTCTATAAATGTATATACCGTATTTCCTTGAATTGCCGCAGGGCATATAATGCGCCTGCCCTGAATTACTGCCGGGTCAAACTCGCTTCGCAAAATAATTAGCGTATGCTTAGTATTACCACCTGGTCAAACTCGTGACGTCGCGAGTGACACTTCCCCTGATTTCAATACCGGTAATTTGAAATTGCATAAAGGGAAGAAGATTAAGAGCTATTCAGTAGGATTTAAGGTCCAAGCTTACATCACACTAAATTTTTTACTGCATGCCTTTGGTAAGTGCAGGAGTGAGAAGAGGTTTTAAAATAATTAGCGCATGCTTACTTTTACCGCATGCCTTTGGTAAGCGCTGGAGTGAGCAGAGGTTTTAAATTAATTAGCGTCTCGGCGGCAATTCAAGGAAATACGGTATATATATATATATATGTCTAAAACCATTGAATACAGGATGTCGACTACAGCCAAAGCTGTAAATAAACGCTTATGATTTTCAACACGGCACTAACTATGATAATGTGCATCACAGTTATTTGGAGCATTTAGTAAAGGAAACATGGTAAAGCACCTTAATAAAAGCATGTTGTTTAGCATTAAATGAGCCATACAAAAAACTGTGTGTGACGCAGTGGGGGTTTTTGAGGTCCGGCTTGACCCCGCCCAGACGTCGGCGCGCAACAGTTGATTGTTTTTGACTTTCGAGGGGCCATCTGCACCATCGGCCGTGCTGCTGCGTGTGTCAGCGTCCTGATGGCCGTGGTCTCCTGGTGCAGAAGGCCCCGTGTGATAGTGTTTACTCACCTGGCCCCTCTGTACTCACACATGATGTGGGGCTTGTTTGTGTTGCATTCATTTTATGAATGAAAAGCGCTTTATTAATAAAGTTTAATTGATTGAAGAGTTGGGATCCCCTGCGCGATTTCATCAGCTCATGATGGTACACATGATTTGATGATTATTATCATAAATATTAATGACAACATTTATACTTTTAGGGCTGATGAGAATGCCTTGGCAAGAGTCATCAAACTAAAACGTGATGAAAGCTCTAATTTGCTAAATTCCTCCGTGTGGATTATTAATAATAATAATAATGGATTAGATTTGTAACGCGCTTTTCTATTGTTAGATACTCAAAGCGCTAACAGAGAAGTGGGAACCCATCATTCATTCACACCTGGTGGTGGTAAGCTACATCCGTAGCCACAACTGCCCTGTGGTAGACTGACTGAAGCGTCAGTCTACCCCAACAGTTCACTCCCAATCAAAAGGGACTGGGTTCAAATCCCAGTCAGATCGATCAGGTAACTAGGAAAGCTTCAGCTGGTGGAGTTAAGCGTTTATATCACAGTTTACTGAGACAGGTTCTCAATTAAATTTTTCATTGGGGCCCGAAATCTCCCTTTAAGAAGACCCCGTAAATTCTTTTATCCTATAGGTCTTCCATTCACGTTCACTGTTCACCTACAAGGCTCGCAAAGGATGCAAACACCTCATTCTGTTTTTAATTGGTTTTAGGAGTCTTTTTACGTGTTTTAGGAGTCGTATTACGTTTTTTTAGGAGTAATTTATGTTTTAGATGTCACTGTGCATCTCTTAAGAGTCATTTTATGTGTTTTAGAGTAATTTTTAATGTTTTAGAAGTTGGTTGTTGTGTTTTTAAACTAGTCAAAAACAGCTATCTCCCATTTAAAGAGGACTGGGTTCAAATCCCAGTCAGGTTGATCGGTAACTAGGAAAGATCCAGTGGGAGAGTTCACCCGGACAACAATATTGGAGGACGTGCCTTTAAGGCACTGCCTTTGGTCCTCTACAGCCTGCCGTCATGTCCGCTTTTCCGCCAATCAAACAACGTGCCAGCACAGTCACATAATGCATGCGGCTTTAACACACACAAGTGAATGCAATGCATACTTGCTCAACAGCCATACAGGTCACACTGAGGGTGGCCGTATAAACAACTTTAACATTGTTACAATAATAATAAGAATAATAGTGGATCATATTTATATCGCGCTTTTCTATTGTTAGATACTCAAAGCACTCACAGAGAAGTGGGAACCCATCATTCATTCACACCTGGTGGTGGTAAGCTACATCTGTAGCCACAGCTGCCCTGGGGTAGACTGACTGAAACGTGGCTGCCAGTTTGCGCCTACGGCCCCTCCGACCACCGCCAATCATTCATTCATCATTTATTCACCAGTGTGAGCGGCACCGGGGGAAAGGGTGAAGTGTCCTGCCCAAGGACACAGCGGCAGCGATTTGGATGTCAATAGGTGGGAAGCGAACCTGCAACCCTCAGGTTTCTGGCACAGCCGCTCTACCCACTACGCCAGGGGTAGGGAACCTATGGCTCTAGAGCCAGATGTGGCTCTTTTGATGACTGCATCTGGCTCTTATGACAATGACAATAATAAATCTTAGCTGACATTGCTTAACGCGATAATTATGAATCATTTCGCTGGTAATCACAGTGCTAAAAATAACCTGCAAAATTCAAAAAATTCTCATGCATTTAAATCCATCCCTCCATTTTGTACCGCACCTGTTCAAGAAGTCGCATTAATGGTAAGAAGTATTTTATGTCACGATGGGGGGGGGGGTTGCAGCATGCTGCGGGGTCGTTCTCCCAGGAAGGCAGACGGACTACTCGGGACATGGCATTTAGGTAAAAACATGACTTAATTTTAACTAAAAAAATCTACAAACAAAAATTGCTCACAGCGGAGGCACAACATGCCAAGTAACAAAAGTTACTTGTCATGGCATGAAGCACGAAACTATGGCAAGGCATGAAACAAGTCAGCACAGGGCGACTGACTGGCAAAGACGAGCTTAAATACTGCCTCTGATTAGTGCTCGGGAAGCAGGTGAGCGGGCATTTTGTCCACCAGAGACAGGTGGACAAAATGAGTAACTGAGGAAACCAGACAAGGGAGTGGAAAAAAACAGTAACTTAAAGAGTCCAAAGGACAAACAGCACATGGCCAAACAAAAACATGATCAACAGACATGACAATTTATCTATTATTGGTTAGCTTCAGAATAACAATGTTATTAAAAAGAATAAGAGACTTACTATACTCTAAAAATGTTGGTCTTACTTAAAAATGCACTTGTATTCAGTGTTAAAAAATATGATATGGCTCTCACGGAAATACATTTTGAAATATTTGGCTTTCATGGCTCTCTCAGCCAAAAAGGTTCCCGACCCCTGCACTACGCCATGCCGCCCCCTTGCGCCACACTGTGAACCCACACCAAACAAGAATGACAAACACATTTCGGGAGAACATCCGCACCGTAACATAACATAAACACAACAGAAGAAATACCCATACCCCCTTGCAGCACTAACTCTTCCGGGACGCTACAATATACACCCCCACTACCACCAAACCCAGACCACTGCCAATTTTTTTTTAAATTTTATTTGATATGCCATTGAGATTTTTTAATTATTATAATTTGAAACTCAATTTTGCTTGTCACTATAAAGTTATATAGGCCTTGCTTGTTCAATATTCAATACAAAACTTGTTTGGGTCCCTATTAAAAGGTTAATATGTTCAACCTTGGCCCGCGACTTTGTTCAGTTTCAAATTTTGGCCCACTCTGTATTTGAGTTTGACACCCCTGGTCTACCCGATTAAGGCAGCATTTTGGCAATGCATGCCCAGGGAATACGTCTAAAATGGTGGAAAGGGGATTCAAAGTTAAGAATGGTATTTTTGAGGGTTAGTTGCTGTCAACAAACACATCATGGGAGCGAGAAGTGTGTGGGTGGGGAGGAGACACTCGATACGTCGTCTGCTTGGCAACTTAGAGCCATTGTTCAATAATAGATGGGCCTTCTTGAAATATTCAACATTTGGCCTAATTTAGCACCCGTGTGCCAAGTCACGGGTGACTAGACGTCCAGATGGGTGGCGTTTTTTCCGACTTGGGTGACTGTTTGATTTCTGCTTCAAAAGTCTATTAGAGCAGTGGTTCTCAAATGGGGGTACGCGTACCCCTGGGGGTACTTGAAGGTACGCCAAGGGGTACGTGAGATTTAAAAAAAATATATATTCTAAAAATAGCAACAATTCAAAAATCCTTTATAATTAAAGCTGCAAGCAGCGTTGGTCGGGTCCGCCTTTGGCTGCTGCCCCCGAGACTCACGGCCGGATAAGCGTTAGAAGACGCCTTGGAGCCACTATTTTGAGAATCTAATGGATTGTGAAAGTAATGCAGTTGTTGTATTGAAGTGAAAATATCAAACTTTCTGTTGATTTTTGCTAAAGTATGTTAATTATTCAAATGTAGGTCTAAGTGAGACCTACATAGTGTTTTTTGTTTCATGTCTCTCTGACATTCCTATCGGAAGTTACAAGCAGTTTTGTCTGTGTTTTCCTCCTAGGAGCAGTTTGTCCATGTTGTATTCCTAGGGGGGCGGTAGAGCGCAATTTTGAGTTTTGGGGTTTGGTTTTTTCATTAGATCGCAATATTCGCCAGTCCTTATGTGTGCGCAAAGTTTGGTGACTTTTGAAGCATTTTAAAGGGGTCAAATTACAGCGCAAAGAGGCAAAAATTGCATTTTTTGCGAACATTTTATTTTGAAGGGGTTTTTGCCAACTTCCTGTAGATTTTTGCTGAAAGAAGTGAGTGTATGAAAATTGGGTCTAAGTCAGACCTACATAGGAGTTTTTGTTTCATGTCGCTATGACATTCCTAACAGAAGTTACATGCAGTTTTGTCTGTATTTTTTTTCCTAGGGGGCGCTAGAGCGCAATTTTCATTTTGGGGGATTGGTTGCTTAATATGTTGGGAAGGTTTGCTATACCGACGTGTGTGTCAAATTTGGTGAGTTTTGAAGCATGTTAAGGGGGTCAAATTACAGCGCGTAGGTGCAGAATAATAATAAAACACAGCAGTTTCAATAGGGTCCTTGGCCCATGGCAAAGGACTCCTGTGGAGTCCTTTGCCATGGGCCTGGCAGACCCTAAATATATCTATTGAATAACACTTCAACAAAATATGAATGTAAGTTGATAAACTGTGAAAAGAAATGCAACAATGCAATTTTTGCCTCTTTGTGCTGTAATTTGACCCCTTTAAAATGCTTCAAAAGTCACCAAACTTGGCGCACACATAAGGACTGGCGAATATTGCGATCTAATGAAAAAACCAAACCCCAAAACTCAAAATTGCGCTCTAGCGCTATTTTTGAATAAAACACTGAAAAAACTGCTCCTAGGAAGAAAACACAGACAAAACTGCTTGTAACTTCCGGTAAGAATGTCGGAGGGACATGAAACGAAAACCTCTATGTAGGTCTCGCTTAGACCTACATTTCATAGATTGACAACCCCCAACAAAAATCAACAGGAAGTTTGCAATCCCCCCTTCAAAACAGAAGTTTTGTAAAAACCGGTCACCTTTCTTCAAACATTATCTCCTCTGAGTGCGTTTGTTGTTTTGGCTTCAAACTCGCACAGGAGAGAGATTGAACCCTTTTGATTAAAAGTATAGAACAGAGTTTTGATAAGTTCTCAGGTTTTGATTTTACGCGCCTTCAAAAAACCCCTGTGCAAAGTCTCTTAAAAAAATGTCATTTTTGCCTCTTTGAGCTGTTATTTGACCCCCTTAAAATGCTTCTAAACTCACCAAACTTGACACACACATCAGGTCTGGCAAAAATTGCGATCTGATGAAAAAACCTAACCTCAAAACTCAAAATTGCGCTCTACCGCCCCCCTAGGAATACAACACGGACAAACTGCTCCTAGGAAGAAAACACAGACAAAACTGCTTGTAACTTCCGGTAGGAATGTCAGAGAGACATGAAACGTAGAACACTATGTAGGTCTCACTTAGACCTACATTTGAATAATTAACATACTTTAGCAAAAATGAACAGGAAGTTTGATATTTTCACTTCAATACAACAACTGCATTACTTTCACAATGCATTAGATTCTCAAAATAGTGGCTCCAAGGCGTCTTCTAACGCTTATCCGGCCGTGGGTCTCGGTGGCAGCAGCCAAAGGCGGACCCGATCAACGCTGCTAGCAGCTTTAATTTATAATTGAATCACTTTTTTATTTTTAAATTTTTTAGTTATCTTTATATATTTTTTTCCAAATAGTTCAAGAAAGACCACTACAAATGAGCAATATTTTGCACTGTTATACAATTTAATACATCAGAAACTGATGACATAGTGCTGTATTTTACTTCTTTATCTCTTTTTTTTCCAACCAAAAATGCTTTGCTCTGATTAGGGGGTACTTGAATTAAAAAAATGTTCTCAGGGGTACAACACTGAAAAAAGGTTGAGAACCACCGTATTAGAGCACTGGCAATGTTGCAGAATGGCGTAGCTCTGCTGCAGTTAACAATGAGAAGTACTTTTTCTATTCAATTCGGATGCTTTAAAAAGGATCCATCATTGGGGGCGGCATAGCTCGGTTGGTAGAGTGGCCGTGCCAGCAACTTGAGGGTTGCAGGTTCGATTCCCGCTTGTGCCATCCTAATCACTGCCGTTGTGTCCTTGGGCAAGACACTTTACCCACCTGCTCCCAGTGCCACCCACACTGGTTTAAATGTAACTTAGATATTGGGTGTCACTATGTAAAGCGCTTTGAGTCACTTGAGAAAAGCGCTATATAATTGACTTCACATTTATTGATGTCTATCATTTTTACATTCATTGTCGTGTAATTGTTTATGTAAGAATGATTTTTGCACATTAAGCATGCAGCGACACACAAATCACAATTACTGTCACCACAATTATAGTCACTGGTTCAAATCCCACCTAGAACCAACCTCGTCACGTCCGTTGTGTCCTGAGCAAGACACTTCACCCTTGCTCCTGATGGGTGCTGGTTGGCGCCTTGCATGGCAGCTCCCTCCATCAGTGTGTGAATGTGTGTGTGAATGGGTAAATGTGGAAATAGTGTCAAAGCGCTTTGAGTACCTTGAAGGTAGAAAAGCGCTATACAAGTACAACCCATTTATAACAGTTATCATTATTATTAGAGATGTCCGATAATATCGGACTGACGATATCATCGGACGATAAATGCTTTAAAATGTAATATCGGTATCGGTTTCAAAAAGTAAAATTTGTGCCAATTCTTTTGTTTGTAAAATGGTGACTTTTTTGAGTAAAATCATGACTTTTGCCATCATTTTGCCAAGTAAAATTCCGATTAATATTATGACATTGCCAAAATGTTACAGTCTTCTTATAAAATTGTGACTTTTGTTGAGTAAAATGACGACTCCTTTCATAAAATTGACAAAATGTTAAGCTTTTCCTGTAAATTCAATGTTTATTTATATAGTCCCGAATCACAAATGTCTCAAAGGACTGCACAAATCATTACGACTACATCATCCTCGGAAGAACCCACAAAAGGGCAAGGAAAACTCACACCCAGTGGGCAGGGAGAATTCACATCCAGTGACAATGATGACTATGAGAAACCTTGGAGAGGACCTCAGATGTGGGCAGCCCCCCCCCCCTTCTAGGGGACCGAAAGCAATGGATGTCGAGCGAGTCTAACATGATACTGTGAAAGTTCAATCCATAGTGGCTCCAACACAGCCGCGAGAGTTCAGTTCAAAGCGGATCTAAGACAGCAGCGAGAGTCCCGTCCACAGGAAACCATCCCAAGCAGAGGCGGATCAGCAGCGTAGAGATGTCCCCAACCGATACACAGGCGAGCGATCCATCCTGGGTTCCGACGAGCGGTCCATCCTGGGTCTCGACTCTGGACAGCCAGTACTTCATCCATGGTCATCGGACCGGACCCCCTCCACAAGGGAGGGGGGGACATAGGAGAAAAAAGAAAAGAAGTGGCAGATCAACTGGTCTAAAAAGGAGGTCTAGTTAAAGGCTAGAGTATACAGATGAGTTTTAAGGTGAGACTTAAATGCTTCTACTGAGGTAGCATCTCGAACTGTTACCGGGAGGGCATTCCAGAGTACTGGAGCCCGAAATGAAAACGCTCTATAGCCCGCAGACTTTTTTTTGGGCTCTAGGAATCACTAATAAGCCGGAGTCTTATGAATGCAGATTTCTTGCCGGGACATATGGTACAATACAATCGGCAAGATAGGCTGGAGCTAGACCGTGTAGTATTTTATACGTAAGTAGTAAAACCTTAAAGTCACATCTTAAGTGCACAGGAAGCCAGTGCAGGTGAGCCAGTACAGGCGTAATGTGGTCAAACTTTCTTGTTCTTGTCAAAAGTCTAGCAGCCGCATTTTGTACCAACTGTAATCTTTTAATGCTAGACATGGGGAGACCTGAAAATAATACGTTACAGTAATCGAGACGAGAAGTAACAAACGCATGGATAATGATCTCGGCGTCTTTAGTGGACAAAATGGAGCGAATTTTAGCGATATTACGTAGATGAAAGAAGGCCGTTTTAGTAACTCTTTTAATGTGTGACTCAAAGGAGAGAGTTGGGTCGAAGATAATACCCAGATTTCTACCGAGTCACCTTGTTTTATTATTTGGTTGTCAAATGTTAAAGTTGTATTATTAAATAGAGGTCGGTGTCTAGCAGGACCGATAATCAGCATTTCCGTTTTTTTGGCGTTAAGTTGCAAAAAATTTTGCCAAGTAAAATTCCGATTAATATTATAACATTGCCAAAATGTGAAGTGAATTGTATTTTATATAGCGCTTTTTCTCTAGTGACTCAAAGCGCTTTACATAGTGAAACCCAAAATATAAGTTACATTTAAACCAGTGTGGGTGGCACTGGGAGCAGGTGGGTAAAGTGTCTTGCCCAAGGACACAACGGCAGTGACTAGGATGGCGGAAGCGGGGATCGAACCTGCAACCCTCAAGTTGCTGGCACGGCCGCTCTACCAACCGAGCTATACCGGTTGGTAGAGCATAGAGCAGGGGTCGGGAACCTTTTTGACTGAGAGAGCCATGGAAGCCAAATATTTAAAAATGTATTTTCGCGAGAGCCATATCATGTTTTTTAAACACTGAATACAACTAAATGTGTGCATTTTTATGTAAAACCAACATTAGGGTAGAACACGTATGTTATTCTTTTTAATACCATTTTTATTCTGAAGCTAACTAATCATGAATAAAATACTTCTTACCATTCTTGACTTCTTGAACAGGTGCGGTAGAACAGTCTTTTTCAACCACTGTGCCGTGAGATACAGTCTGGTGTGCCGTGGGAGATTATCTAATTTTACCTTTATGGGTTAAAATAGTTTTTTGCAAACCAGTAATTACAATCTGAAAATGATGCGGTGTTGAGTGGTCGGTGCTGTCTAGAGCTAATTGCTTTGTAGATGTCGGAAACAGCGGGAGGCAGGGTGCAGGTAAAAAAAAAAAGGTGTCCAATACTTAAAACATAAATAAACAAAAGGTGAGTGCCACTAAGAAAAGGCATTAAAGCTTAGGGAAGGCTATGCAGAGCAAAACTAAAAATGAACTGGCTACAAAGTAAACAAAAAAAACAGAATGCTGGACGACAGCAAAGACTTACTGTGGAGCAAAAACAATGTACATCCGAACATGACTTGACAATCGACAATGTCCCCACAAAAAAGGATAATAACGACTGAAATATTCTTGATTGCTAAAACAAAGTAGATGCGGGAAGTAGCGCTCAAAGGAAGACATGAAACTGCTACAGGAAAATACCAAAAAAAGAGAAAAAGCAACCAAAATAGGAGCACAAGACAAGAACTAAAACACTACACACAGGAAAACTGCAAACCACTCAAAATAAGTCACGGCGTGATGTGACAGGTGGTGACAGTACATCTACTTTGAGACAAGAGCTATATTGATGGATGCTTGGTTATGGTTTAAAGTCGTATCCAACAATTGTGACAACGACTTTTTACTGTCAACTGAGTTTTGTTTTTAATACATTTCTGCTGGTGGTGTGCCTCTGGATTTTTTAAACGCAAAAAATGTGCCTTGGCTCAAAAAAGGTTGAAAAACACTGCGGTAGAAAACGGATGGAGGAATAAAAATGAATGAGAATTTTTTACATTTTGAACGTTATTTTTAACACTGATTACCAGTGGAATTATTCATTACTTATTGTGTTAAGCAATGTAAAATAAGATTTATCTGAGAGCCAGATGCAGTCATCAAAAGAGCCACATCTGGCTCTAGAGCCATAGGTTCCCTACCCCTGGCATAGAGCGTATAGAATATGTTACAGTTTTCTTATAAAATTGTGACTTTTGTCGAGTAAAATGACGACCCCTTTCATAAAATTGACAAAATGTTAAGCTTTTCCTGTAAATTGGCGACTGTTATTGCGTACAATTCCAACTTTTATCATTATGTTGCACAAGTGTTCAGTTGTTGTAAAATTTTGACTTGCGTTGAGTTAAATGACGACTTTTGTTATAATACTGCCAAAATTCCACGTTCCATCCATCCATCCATTTTCTACCGCTTATTCCCTTTCGGAGTCGCGGGGGGTGCTGGCGCCTATCTCAGCTACAATCGGGCGGAAGGCGGGGTACACCCTGGACAAGTCGCCACCTCATCGCAGGGCCAACACAGATAGACAGACAACATTCACACTCACATTCACACACTAGGGCCAATTTAGTGTTGCCAATCAACCTACCCCCAGGTGCATGTTTATAGTTGCATTGTATGTATATATCAGGGGTAGGAAACCTATGGCTCTAGAGCCAGATGTGGCTCTTTTGATGACTGCATCTGGCTCTCGGATAAATCTGAGCTGACATTGCTTAACACAATAAGTAATGAATAATTCCACTTGTCATCACAGTGTTAAAAATAATGTTAAAAATATAAAACATTCTCATGCATTTTTAATCCATCCATCCGTTTCTTACCACACCTGTTCAAGAAGTTGCGTTATTGGTAAGAAGTTATTTATTTATTATTGGTTAGTGTGGGGCTTGCCCTCCTGGGGGTTCTTCAGACCACCAAGCACCGACATGAGCGCCTGTTTCAGGGTTACAATATTGTTTTATTTTTCAATAAGTCTCTCAGTTGCTTTACAGCAATTGTATTTTTCTCTTTCGTTCTCGCTCGCGCTCTGGCTCCAGCCCCAACCCCGTCTCTCCTCCTGGCTGCTGCTTATAACAGAGCGACAGGTGATTAGATAACAAGGCCCAGGTGGACCATCTACGCACCTGTCGCTGAGTTTGAGGCTGGTCCTGGCACACCCCAGTTTGCTGCAGGCCCGCAGGCCACGCCTCCTCCACAGTTAACTTCAGAATAACAATGTTATTACAAAGAATAAGAGACCTATTATACTCTAGAAATGTTGCTCTTATTTAAAAAAGCATGTGTTTAGTTGTGTTCAGTGTTAAAAAAAATATTATATGGCTCTTACGGAAATACATTTTAAAATATTCGGCTTTTTGGCTCTCTCAGCCAAAAAGGTTCCCGACCCCTGGTATATATTATTAATGTTGTAAATACACTTCTTTATATATCTAGAAAGAGTGGTTCAAAAGAAGGAGGCATTTTTTTTGGAGGTCTCAAGAAGGTATAAAATACAAGCGTGTGTGTGTGTGTGTGTGTGTGTGTGTGTGTGCGTGTGTGTCGATTGCTTCTGCTGCTGTGCGGCGGAGTGACAGCGACGGCGCATAAGATGTGGCCTTGTCTCCCGGCTACTTTGTGTGCCGTGCTGGTCCACAGGCCAATTCCCACACGGCGCAGCATGGCAGGCGGGTGGTAGGCTTCCCACGCTGACATGGATTAAGATGCAGAGCACCGAGCAGAAGCTCAATGGGCCCCTTGTTTAAGATCTATTTCCCTCCCATGTGGTTATACACATGAGATTATATTAGTATGACGAGCCGATACAGGTGGCTAACTATCGAGGCACGTCAAATCAAACGGTGCCATACTTTTGTTGCACGTGACCTGGTCGCAGACTCAACACCATATCACTCAAGGCGGGCTCAGCCCAACTCCCTGCTTGGTAGAAAACGCTCCAACGTAAAGTAAGGCTCCACTCTTCCAAAATGCGCTAGCTTGATGCTAAATTACATTGGATTTTCCATTGACCGGCTACTATTAGCATTTTCAAATTTTATTCAAATTTGGGAATTCAAACTACAACTAAGATGAATGTTTTACAGTCAAATAGCTGCTGTGTAATAAGTACAATACCTACAGCAGTGGTGTCGAACTCAAGTACAGAGTGGGCCAAAATTTTCAACTGAACAAAGCCAATGTTCAACAAATTAACTTTTAAAGGGGAACTTTATCACCAGACCTATGTAAGCGTCAATATATACCTTGATGGTGCAGAAAAAAGACCATATATTTTTTTAACCGATTTCCGAACTCTAAATGGGTGAATTTTGGCAAATTAAACGCCTTTCTGTTTATCTCGCTGGAGGCGATGACGTCAGAATGTGACGTCGCCGAGGTAACACACCCACCATTTTCATTTTCAACACATTACAAACACCGGCTCTCCGCTCTGTTATTTTCCGTTTTTTTGACTATTTTTTGGAACCTTGTAGACATCATGCCTCGACGGTGTGTTGTCGGAGGGTGTAACAACACTAACAGGGAGGGATTCAAGTTGCACCGCTGGCCCGAAGATGTGAAAGTGTCTGCCGCCAGACCCCCATTGAATGTGCCAGAGTGTTTCCACATTTGACCGGCGATGCTAAGGCAGACATGACACAGAGATGTATGGATAACCTGCAAATGCATTTGCAACGATAGTCAACGAAATCACAAAGGTGAGTTTTGTTGATGTTGACTGCCAGCTAATCGATGCTAACATGCTATTTACCAGCGGTGCTAAAGCAGACATGGCACAAGGATGTATGGATAACCCGTAGATGCATTTGCAACTATATTACGTTTCCTTCCACCCACATTTAATGGGAAACTCACTTCGGCCGCTTGTACCCGTGATCTTATCCTTTTGGTCATGACCCAAAGCTCATGACCATAGGTGAGGATGGGAACGTAGATCGACCTGTAAATTGAGAGCTTTGCCTTCCAGCTCAGCTCCTTCTTCACCACAACGGATCGATACAACGTCCGCATTACTGAAGACGCCGCACCGATCCGCCTGTCGATCTCACGATCCACTCTTCCCCCACTCGTGAACAAGACTCCTAGGTACTTGAACTCCTCCACTTGGGGCAGGGTCTCCTCCCCAACCCGGAGATGGCACTCCACCCTTTTCCGGGCGAGAACCATGGACTCGGACTTGGAAGTGCTGATTCTCATTCCGGTCGCTTCACACTCTGCTGCAAACCGATCCAGTGAGAGCTGAAGATCCCGGCCAGATGAAGCCATCAGGACCACATCATCTGCAAAAAGCAGAGACCCAATCCCGCGGCCACCAAACCTGAACCCCTCAACGCCTTGACTGCGCCTAGAAATTCCGTCCATAAAAGTTCTGAACAGAATGGGTGACAAAAGGCAGCCTTGGCGGAGTCCAACCCTCACTGGAAACGTGTCCGACTTACTGCCGGCAATGCGGACCAAGCTCTGGCACTGATCATACAGGGAGCGGACCGCCACAATAAGACATTCCGATACCCCATACTCTCTGAGCACTCCCCACAGGACTTCCCGAGGGACACGGTCGATTGCCTTCTCCAAGTCCACAAAGCACATGTAGACTGGTTGGGCAAACTCCCATGCACCCTCAAAAACCCTGCCGAGAGTATAGAGCTGGTCCACAGTTCCACGACCAGGACGAAAACCACACTGTTCCTCCTGAATCTGAGGTTCGACTATCCGGCGTTGCCTCCTCTCCAGTACACCTGAATAAACCGTACCGGGAAGGCTGAGGAGTGTGATTGAGTATTTGAGTTAGATCCAATCCAAACTATTTATATTTGTATCTCTGATTGCTCTCCTTTTATTGTACCTAATAAAGTGTCCCAGTAAAAGTTTAATGGAAGTAAAAGCGTCAAAGTTTATTAACATATTTTTGTCTTTATTGACCTTGCTTTGTGCACTGGTGCACAGTCATGTTGGATGAGGAAGGGGCCTGCCCCAAACTGTTCCCACAAAGTTGGGAGCATGGAATTGTCCAAAATGTTTTGGTATCCGGGAGCATTCAAAGTTATTTTCACTGGAACTACGGGGCCAAGCCCAACTCCTGAAAAACAACCCCACACCATGACTCCTCCACTGACCCCTCTCTGTCAGTTTACGTGGCCTATCACTTTGTGGCTGAGTTGCTGTTGTTCCCAAACTCTTCCATTTTCTTATAATAAAGCCGCCAGTTTATTTTGGAATATTTATGAGCCAGGAAATTTCATGACTGGATTTGTTGCACAGGTGGCATCCTAGGACAGTTCCATGCTGGAAATCACTGAAAGAGACCCAACTCTCTCCTTTGAGTCACACATTAAAAGCGTTACTAAAACGGCCTTCTTTCATCCCCGTAATATCGCTAAAATTCGCTCCATTTTGTCCACTAAAGACGCTGAGATCATTATTCATGCGTTTGTTACGTCTCGTCTCGATTACTGTAACGTATTATTTTCGCGTCTCCCCATGTCTAGCATTAAAAGATTACAGTTGGTACAAAATGCGGCTGCTAGACCTTTGACAAGAACAAGAAAGTTTGATCACATTACACCTGTTCTGGCTCACCTGCACTGGCTTCCTGTGCACTTAAGATGTGACTTTAAGGTTTTACTACTTACGTATAAAATACTACACGGTCTAGCTCCATCCTATCTTGCCGATTGTATTGTAGCATATGTCCCGGCAAGAAATCTGCGTTCAAAGGACTCCGGCTTATTAGTGATTCCCAAAGCCCAAAAAAAGTCTGCGGGCTATAGAGCATTTTCATTTCGGGCTCCAGTACTCTGGAATGCCCTCCCGGTAACAGTTCGAGATGCTACCTCAGTAGAAGCATTTAAGTCTCACCTTAAAACTCTAGCCTTTAAATAGACTCCCTTTTTAGACCAGTTGATCTGCCGTTTGTTTTCTTTTTCTCCTATGTCCCACTCTCCCCTGTGGAGGGGGTCCGGTCCGATCCGGTGGCCATATAGTGCCTGCCTGTGTATCGGCTGGGGACATCTCTGCGCTGCTGATCCGCCTCCGCTTGGGATGGTTTCCTGCTGGCTCTGCTGTGAACGGGACTCTCGCTGCTGTGTTGGATCCAATATAGATTGAACTTTCACAGTATCATGTTAGACCCGCTCGACATCCATTGCTTTCGTCCTTTCCAAGGTTCTCATAGTCATCATTGTCACCGACGTCCCACTGGGTGTGAGTTTTCCTTGCCCTTATGTGGGCCTACCGAGGATGTGGTAGTGGTTTGTGTTGTGGTTTGTGCAGCCCTTTGAGACACTAGTGGTTTAGGGCTATATAAGTAAACATTGATTGATTGATTGAAGTGGCCAATTCTTTCACAAATGTTTGTACAAACAGTCTCCATGCCTAAGTGCTTGATTTTAAACACCAAGTGATTTGGACACCTGACTCTGATCATTTGGATGGGTGGCCAAGGACTTTTGGCAACGTAGTGTAGGTAGGTGGAATGCATTAGTTCCCAGCACGTAGCCACGTGTCTTTCAATGAAAAAAGTGAGTGTGCGCAGAAAAAGGACGTGTGGTAGAAGCAAGAACGTGCTCTGCATGCTAAAAGCACAACTCCCACTGACGTCAGCCCAGTTGCTGGTTAGAAGGTCAGCAAGGTGCTTCTTTAGAAAAGATGTCGGACACGTAACAGCTACAACGTCTGTTGACTGAAAGGTGTTGAACTGATGACGCAGACAAATCTTGGCTAATGCATTTTGTTGTTTACGTTGACGTTTACGTTTCATTTCCCTCTAAGTAAGGAGGATATTTTCTGAATTTTGTAAACATGAGGCGTGTCCAAAAAGCGGCCCATTTGCATCTTCTATTTCAGGGGTCTCAAACTCAATTTACCTGAGGGGCACTGTATGCAGAAACCGGGTGAGGCTGGGCCGCGAGAAAAGATTTCTTAAAAAATCTAACATGCATTTTTTAATGAATTCACCTTCTATGCTAGGGCGGGAAAGCCAACCCTCATGATTTTTCCGGGAGACTCCTGAATTTCAGTGCACCTCCCGACAATCTACCGGTGCAACCATTTTCCCGAATTTGTCTAAATTTTCCCCCGTCCGACATTTTTAAGGGCTGCCGTGACTGCACTGCCTTGAACGTCCTCTACGACAGTGGTTCTCAACCTTTTTTCAGTGATGTACCCCCTGTGAACATGTTTTTAATTCAAGTACCCCCTAATCAGGGAAAATCCTTTTTAGTTGGAAAAAAAGAGATAAAGAAGTAAAATACAGCACTATGTCATCAGTTTCTGATTCATTAAATTGTATAACAGTGCAAAATATTGCTCATTTGTAGTGGTCTTTCTTGAACTATTTGGGAAAAAAAGATGTAAAAATAACTAAAAAAGTTGTTGAAAAATAAACAAGTAATTCAATTATAAATAAAGATTTCTACACATAGAAGTAATCATCAACTTAAAGTGCCCTCTTTGGGGATTGTAATGGAGATCCATCTGGATTCATGAACTTAATTCTAAACATTTCTTCACAAAAAAAGACATTTTTAACATCAATATTTATGTGACATGTCCACAAAAAATCTAGCTGTCAACCGACGCAAGTAGGGATGGTGGGGTGTGGGGGGTTGGTGGTAGCGGGGGTGTGTATATTGTAGCCCGGAAGAGTTAGGGCTGCATGGGATTCTGGGTGTTTGTTCTGTTGTGTTCATGTTGTATTACGGTGCGGATGTTCTCCTGAAATGTGTTTGTCATTCTTGTTTGGTGTGGGTTCATAGTCTGGGACATAGTTGTAACAGTGTCAAAGTTTTTTTTACGGCCACCCTCAGTGTGACCTGTGTAGCTGTTGATCAAATATGTCTTGCAACATCACACGTGGGTACTGCACAGCTAGATGCAACAAATAAATGGGCTTGCACGCTGTCTGTACAGGATGTAGAGGGTGCTAAAAGCAGCACCATTATGGCACCACATGAGTATTATTGATTGGGTAAAAATCGGCAGGGTTTTCTAGAGAATGGATGCCTTGAAATTAAGGGGACTCCCGGGGAAATTGGGAACGTTGGCAAGTATGATTTTGTCAAGCTTCGTTCATATTAAACTCGCGGGCCGCACCTACATTAAATTGTCATATCAAAGTCAGGGCCGCAAAATAACGTCTCGCGGGCCGCAATTGGCCCGCGGGCCGCATGTTTGAGACCCCTGTTCTATTTGGTCCGCGAGACGTCATAAGTTTTATAAGAAATCTGGGAAATTTAAATTAATTTAAAAAGTCTGACAAGTATGAAGCTGGTGCTTCGTCGCCATCTTGTGGACAATGTGAGTAATTCAGGTCAATAAGCTTCAAATATGCTCCAAATGAAATGATGCATAGCGTTTACCTGTATGACCCAATGTCAACAACCTTCCCTAACTAGTCATGGTGCAAAAAAATACTAATATTAATCCAACCAGCACAAAAAGTCAACAAACATGGTCACATATAACACAACCTGTTCACTGGACTTTGAGGATATCATAAAAAACACCCTTGCATCATTCATCCAACCATCCATTTTATACCGCTTGTCCCTTACAAACACCAAGTCAAATCAGCTCTGTTATTTTCCGTTTTTTCGACTGTTTTCCGTACCTTGGAGACATCATGCCTCGTCGTTGTGTTGTCGGAGGGTATAACAACACCATCAGGGACGGATTCAAGTTGACTTCCGTGGAGTGTACATCGATTAGCACGGCATGCTAATCGATGCTAACATGCTATTTAGGCTAGCTGTATGTACATTTGTAGCTATATTTGCATCCAGCCTTTCCCTCAACCCACATTTAATGCCAAACAAACACTTACTAATCGACTGATTTAAGTTGCTCCAGTGTCACAAGATGTGAAAGTCCCGATCGTTTGGTCTGCACATTTTACCAGCGATGCTAAGGCAGACATGGCACAGAGATGTATGTATATCCTGCAACACTCAATCGTTGGTTAGAAGGCGATCGCCGAATAGCGCCAATAGCTATTCGCTCAATAGCTATTCGCTCAATAGCTTCAGTTTCTTCTTCAATTTCGTTTTCACTATCTGCCGCCATACTCCAACCATCCGTTTCAATACATGCGTAATCTGTTGAATTGCTTAAACCGCTGAAATCCGAGTCTGAATCCGAGCTAATGTCGCTATATCTTGCTGTGCTATCCGCCATGTCGTTTGTATTGGCATCACTGGATGACGTCACAGGGAAATGGACGGTGGCTTCACAGATAGCGAAAATCAGGCACTTTAAAGCCTTTTTTCGGGATATTCCATGATGGGTCAAATTTTGAAAAAAAATTCGAAAAATAAAATAAGCCACTGGGAACTGATTTTCATTGGTTTTAACCCTTCTGAAATTGTGATAATGTTCCCCTTTAAATCTCTGGATTGATGAAGTAATGTGCTGATCATACTTACTGTGGACCCTGGGGGGGAAAAAGAGTTAATATGGTTCACGGGGACAACATTTCAATAATTTTGCATAACTCCCACAAATTTGTACGTAATTGCTGAGGACCGTTTTTAAAAAAAGCAGCCCGATGAGGGGGCTGCTGTGCAAAAGTCTCACACGCAAACTAACCAGTAAACATGTGTAATGGGCGAAAGCTTAAAGGGGAACATGATCACTATTTCAAAAGGGTTAAAAACAATAAAAATCAGTTCCCAGTGGCTTGTTGTATTTTTTCAAAATTTTACCGGTCCGAGAATATCCCTAAACAAAGCTTTAAAGTGCCTTATTTTCGCTATCTTTGAAACCGCTCTCCATTTCCCTGTGACGTCATACAGGGCTCCCAATACAAACAACATGGCGGTTACCACAGCAAGATATAGCGACATCAGCTCGGATTCAGACTCTGATTTCAGCGGCTTAAGCGATTCAACAGATTACGCATGTATTGAAACAGATGGTCGGGGTATGGAGGCAGATAGCGAAAACGAAATTGAAGAAGAAATTGAAGCTATTGAGCGAATAGCTATTGACGCTATTCGGCCATAGCGTGGGTGTACCTAATGAAGTGGCCCATAGCATGGCTGCCTTATTAGCATTGCCGGTAAAATGTGCGGACCAAACGATCAGGACTTTCGCACCTTGTGACACTGGAGCAACTTAAATCCGTCGATTGGTAAGTGTTTGTTTTGCATTAAATGTGGGAATCTAGTTTCAAATGTACATACAGCTAGTGTAAATAGCATGTTAGCATCGATTAGCGTAGCATGTCAGCATCGATTAGCTGGCAGTCATGCTGCGACCAAATATGTCTGATTAGCACATAAGTCAAATACATCAACAAAACTCACTTTTGTGATTTCGTTGACTTAATCGTTGCAAATGCATCTGCAGGTTATCCATACATCTCTGTGCCATGTCTGTCTTAGCATCGCCGGTCAAATGTGAAGACACTCTGGCACATTCAATGGGGGTCTGGCGGCAGATTTCTTGCCAGTGGTGCAACTTGAATCTCTCCCTGTTAGTGTTGTTACACCCTCCGACAACACACAGACGAGGCATGATGTCTCCAAGGTTCCTAAAATTAGTCGAAAAAACGGAAAATAACAGAGCTGAGACCCGGTGTTTGTAATGTGAAAATGAATATGGCGGGTGTGTTACCTCGGTGACGTCACGTTCTGACGTCATCGCTAAAAGACCGATAAACAGAAAGGCGTTTAATTTGCCAGAATTCACCCATTTAGAGTTCGGAAATCGATTAAAAAAATACACAATCTTTTTTCTGCAACATCAAGGTATATATTGACGCTTGCATAGGTTTGGTGATAATGTTCCCCTTTAAAAATCACTTAGGCATCTCCAGAATGGATCCGACTATCATTTAAAAAGGTTTCCCTTTAGGATAATGTCTATATTATTGCATAGGTTGAAGAGTGAAGATGTATGGAGATGAAGGTTGACTCCACTGACTTGTGCTCCTTTCAGCCATCATCAACCCCAAACAGGCCAGAGACAACAAGAGCTTCAACTTTGACTACTCCTACTGGTCCCACACCACGGTAACACACACACACACACACACACACACACACACACACACACACACACACACACTTGCTGTATACATTGTCGAGGTTTGTGTTGGTTGCTGCCACCAGCCGGAGGATGCCAACTACGCGTCCCAGATGCTGGTCTACAAAGACATCGGAGAGGAAATGCTGCTCCACGCCTTCGAGGGCTACAACGTCTGCATCTTCGCCTACGGCCAGACGGGCGCCGGCAAGTCCTACACCATGATGGGCAAGCAGGACGTGAAGGACCAACAGGGGATCATCCCATTGGTGATGCACGAGTCGTCGGGATCATTAGGAACGGGGCTAATTCATCATGTTCTTCTTGCAGTTATGTGAGGATCTGTTCACAAAAATCAACGACCACACAGACAACAGCATGTCTTACTCGGTGGAGGTGAGAGACCCAACTCCTTTTCCCACACGTTGTCCTTTGCTTGCTCACACTCCATCAACTTCTTTCTGTTCTCCTCCACAATCCATTTTGTTATCAGGGACAATTTACTCACTAAATTATTTTCCTATGGACGTATTATTAGTTGTGCCTCCGCTGTGAGCGCTTTTTGTTTGTACTTTTTTAGTCCAAATTAAATCATGTGTTTACATGCAAGCCTTGTCCGGTCCAGTCCGATTGCATCCCGGGGAAACAATCCTCGCAGTAAGTTGCGAAAAAGTGCAGGTTCTGACAGACTTAGATGATAAAATGAACTGGAAATCCATCCATCCATCTTCTTCCGCTTATCCGAGGTCGGGTCGCGGGGGCAACAACTTAAGCAGGGAAACCCAGACTTCCCTTTCCCCAGCCACTTCGTCTAGCTCAGTCATGGGCAAACTACGGCCCGCGGGCCACATACGGCCCGTTAGGCTTTTTAATCCGGCCCGCCGAACTTGTCCAAATTATAGTAAAAACCTCCTTTTTTTCCCCTTTCCCTGCAATGCCCACGTTTCCCCAATAGATGGCGCACTCAAAACACATTGACCGTTGTTGGAGTGGCGCGTATTTCTCTTTATTTCACTTTAATTTTCACTTCGTTTCACGTCACCATTAAGCCCTTCTGTAAAAATGAGCGGACCAAAGAGAAGGAAAGTGGACAGCGAATGCCGAGTGTTTAATAAGGAGTGGACAAAAAAATACTTCTTCACTGAAGTCCGATCAACGGCTGTATGTCTGATGTGCCAAGAAGCTGTTGCGGTTTTCAAAGAGTACAATATCAGCCGTCACTTTGCCATGAAGCATGCAAACTATGCTAGCAAGCAGTCAACACAAGAACGGGCGGCTACTGCTCAGAGGTTGGCAGCTAATTTACAGAGTCAACAGAACTTTTTTCACCGACAAACTGCAATTCAAGAGTCAAGTACCAAGGCGAGTTATTTGCTGGCATTCAAATTAGAAAAGGCTAGCAAGCCTTTTTCCGAAGGCGAGTTTTTGAAAGAGTGCATGGTAGAGACAGCAGGTCTCTTGTGTCCGGAGAGCAAAGCCAAGTTTGAAAAAATCAGTTTAGCACGCAGGACAGTGACTCGCCGCGTGGAACTGATTGACGAAGATATAGTCAGCGAGTTAAACAAAAAGGCGGAGTCCTTTAAGTTATATTCACTAGCACTGGATGAAAGTAACGACATAAAAGACACTGCTCAGCTCCTAATTTTTCTTCGAGGGATTAATGACAGTTTTGAGATAACGGAGGAGCTTTTGAGCATGGAATCACTGAAAGGGAAAACGCGAGGAGAGGACTTATATGAACAGGTGTCTGCTGTCATCGATAGAATGAAGCTACCTTGGAGTAAACTTGCCAATGTCACCACGGATGGATCGCCAAATTTAACTGGAAAAAACATCGGGCTGCTGAAAAGAATCCAGAATAAAGTGAAAGAAGAAAACCCTGACCAGGATGTTATTTTACTTCACTGCATCATTCATCAGGAGTCTCTATGTAAGTCTGTATTGCAGCTTAATCACGTCGTGGATCCAGTTGTAAAACTTGTTAACTTCATACGAGCAAGGGGACTTAATCATCGTCAGTTCATTACGTTCCTGGAAGAAACTAATGCGGATCACCAGGACCTACTCTACCACTCTCGCGCCCGCTGGTTAAGTTTGGGGAAAGTGTTTCAACGAGTCTGGGAGCTCAAAGACGAGATTCGCTCATTTTTTAATTTAATAGGGAAATCCGAAGAATTCCCCGAGCTGAGCGACACAAACTGGCTTTGTGACTTTGCGTTTGCTGTGGACATATTTTCACACATCAATGAGCTGAACGTGAAGCTACAGGGGAAAGATCAGTTTGCGCACGACATGTACACAAATGTGAGAGCCTTCAAATCCAAGCTGGTTTTATTCTCCAGGCAAATGTCAAACAAATCTTTCGCACATTTCCCCACATTAGCCGTGCAGAAAAAGGCCGCCCGAAATGCGAAGAAATACTGCAAATCACTAGACGATCTGCACAGAGAATTTTGCCGTCGGTTCTGTGATTTTGAAAAAATTGACAAGTCACTTCAACTAGTGTCCTGTCCCCTGTCACAAGACCCCGAATCAGCACCGCAGGAGCTGCAATTGGAACTGATCGATCTTCAGTCTGACTCCGTCTCAAAGGAGAAGTTCAAGTCTCTTAAACTGAATGACTTTTACGCTTCACTTAGCGAGACCGCGTTTCCAAACCTCCGGAGGACGGCGCAGAAGATGCTGGTGTTGTTTGGCTCGACCTACGTGTGTGAGCAGACGTTTAGCATCATGAAAATCAACAAAGCCCATCACAGATCCAAGTTAACTGACCAACACCTCAGATCTGTCCTGAGAATTGCCACAACAAAAACTAACTCCAGACTTTGATGCGCTGGCAAAAAAGGGAGACCAACAACACTGTTCCCACTGAAATGGTGAGTTTTTCTGCTGTGTTATGAAAAAATGCATATGGAAAGTTTAAAAGTGCGTCTTTTAATTAAGAGCAATGCGCATTTACGCACAGCAGCGGTACAGTAGCTTAATTAACACGCCGCACATCGCTCTTAATTTAAATTTAAATTTTCAGCTGCAGGTAGGATATTTAATACAGCCTATGTCTGTGTGCTTGGCAACGATACACGAGTACTGTTTGCGCGTGAAGGCGAGGGCGTCCGTGGCGAGTTTGTAGAGCGCGCGGTCAGGACAATCCATCCATGATTTTGCGGAGTTTAACACAAGTAGATAATATTGAGCTTGAGTATTTCGTTGTGTAATAATATGTTTTGAATGTTGAAAGTGATTCCATTTTTCAATAAATGTTGATTTCTTTAACTTTGCACCTTCGATTGAAACTTATTAAAAACAGACGCAATCTTAATAAATCACAGTGTGTATGTTATTTTAATCTATTTACATTTCCTCCTCACAGTATCTGCGAAATAGTATGTAAATGCAATATCTTGCATATTCCTTGAGACAAATTTATTAACTGATAAGGGCTACTTTTCACATTTGAAAGACAGTTAATAAATTTGGTTGTAGTGCTCTTACTGTACAATGAGGTTTGCACACACTACATTTAATGCTTTAGTACAATGGTTCCCAAACTTTTGCAGGCTGGCGCCCCCTTGGCTCCCCAGTGAATAGCCCCCCCCCCACAGACACATGGAAACAAACACCTCTTTCTTGATATTTGGTATGCTGCAATTTGAAAAGAGAAAGGTTAAACACAAATGTGTATTTCACAAATAAAACCCAATTTAGTAAACCAATTTATTTTTTAGCAGTTTTAACTGTTTCAGCAACATAGAATTGTAAATAAACATTCCACCAGTAACCTTCATTGTCTCACACTTAATATTAATGGGATGGAGTCTATGCTGTCGGATCTGACTGGGCCAGAGCGGCGTGTGGTAACCGGACCCTGATGCGTCGTCCACTGACTCGTCCTTCTGCACGTGTTGTGTACAAATCGTCAAACAAACGTTCGAACTTCTGACTTCGACTTCGGACTACCGCCCCCCTACCGCCCCCTTCTTCCTCACCGCCCCCCCAGATCTTTCCACCGCCCCCCGGGGGGCGGTACCGCCCACTTTGGGAACCACTGCTTTAGTATATCCGGCCCAAACACTCCCTCCAAATGCACCTGGCACGGCCCCTCTGTCAAATTTTAAAACCCATTGTGGCCCGCGAGTCAAAAAGTTTGCCCACCCCTGGTCTAGCTTTTCCCGGGGGATCCCGAGGCGTTCCCAGGCCAGCCGGGAGACATAGTCTTCCCAACGTGTCCTGGGTCTTCCCCGTGGCCCCCTACCGGTTGGACGTGCCCTAAACACCTCCCTAGGTAGGCGTTCGGGTGACATCCTGACCAGATGCCCGAACCACCTCATCTGGCTCCTCTCCATGTGGAGGAGCAGCGGCTTTACTTTGAGTTCCTCCCGGATGGCAGAGCTTGTCACCCTATCTCTAAGGGAGAGCCCCGCCACACGGCGGAGGGAACTCATTTGGGCCGCTTGTACCCGTGATCTTATCCTTTCGGTCACTACCCAAAGCTTATGACCATAGGTGAGGATGGGAACGTAGATCGACCGGTAAATTGAGAGCTTTGCCTTCCGGCTCAGCTCCTTCTTCACCACAATGGATCGGTACAACGTCCGCATTACTGAAGACGCCGCACCGATCCGCCTGTCGATCTCACGATCCACTCTTCCCTCACTCGTGAACAAGACTCCTAGGTACTTGAACTCCTCCACTTGGGGCAGGGTCTCCTCCCCAACCCGGAGATGGCACTCCACCCTTTTCCGGGCGAGAACCATGGACTCGGACTTGGAGGTGCTGATTCTCATCCCGGTCGCTTCACACTCGGCTGCAAACCGATCCAGTGAGAGCTGAAGATCCCGGTCAGATGAAGCCATCAGGACCACATCATCTGCAAAAAGCAGAGACCCAATCCTGCGGTCACCAAACCGGAACCCCTCAAGGCCTTGACTGCGCCTAGAAATTTTGTCCATAAAAGTTATGAACAGAATGGGTGACAAAGGACAACCTTGGCGGAGTCCAACTCTCACTGGAAATGTGTTCGACTTACTGCCAGCAATGCGGACCAAGCTCCGACACTGATCATACAGGGAGCGGACCGCCACAATAAGACAGTCCGATACCCCATACTCTCTGAGCACTCCCCACAGGACTTCCCGAGGGACACGGTCGAATGCCTAATCCAAGTCCACAAAGCACATGTAGACTGGTTGGGCAAACTCCCATGCACCCTCAAGAACCCTGCCGAGAGTATAGAGCTGGTCCACAGTTCCACGACCAGGACGAAAACCACACTGTTCCTCCTGAATCCGAGGTTCGACTATCCGGCGTAGCCTCCTCTCCAGTACACCTGAATAACCCTTACCGGGAAGGCTGGGGAGTGTGATCCCACGATAGTTGGAACACACCCTCCGGTCCCCCTTCTTAAAGAGAGGAACCACCACCCCGGTCTGCCAATCCAGAGGTACCGCCCCCGATGTCCACGCGATGCTGCAGAGTCTTGTCAACCAAGACAGCCCCACAGCATCCAGAGCCTTAAGGAACTCCGGGCGGATCTCGTCCACCCCCGGGGCCTTGCCGCCGAGGAGCTTTTTAACTACCTCAGCGACCTCAGCCCCAGAAATAGGAGAGTCCACCACAGATTCCCCAGGCACTGCTTCCTCATAGGAAGACGTGTTGGTGGGAACTGGAAATCTCATATACAAAACATACAACATAAGGTGGCAAAAAATATTTCAATAATGAATAAAACAAAATATGTCCTGGGCCAAAAATCACTTTATATTCTCTACTGCTCGCTAGTGTTACCATATCTGAGTTATTGTGCAGAAATATGGGGAAACAACTACAAATGTGCGCTACATTCGTTAACCGTGTTACAAAAAAGATCAATTAGAATAATACATAATGTTGTATATAGAGAACATACAAACCCTTTATTTATTGAGTCAAAAATATTAAAGTTTGGTGATTTGGTAAAATTGCAAACAGCTAAATTGATGTACAAAGTAAATTATAACCTGCTACCAAACAATGTACAATTCTTCTCAACTAAAGTTTAAAACAGTTGTATGCATCTACAACACTTAAAACCTTTAGCATATCAGTATGTGGAATTAAATAATTAGATAATATATAGCATCCACGCAGCAACCACTGAATTGAATTATATTATATATATTATTGTATTATATATTGTAAATATATATTGTACATGTATAGGGGTGGGACCTAATAAGTTTACTTCTTCCCACTCCCTTTTGAGCCAATCTTGACATCTACAAAAGATTAGTCACATGTAATGTTTTCAATGTAGGTGTAAAAATAATGTATTTATATATTTCTTTTGTATTTTATGTCATTCTCTTGTTTTGTTTGCATGGCTCAAAATAAACCATTCATTCATTCATTCATTCAATGGATTAAGTAAAGAAGTTAAACATTGTGCTGATATGATCCAGTTTAAGAGGATGTTCAAATTAATAGTGCTTACAAAGTACAAAGAAGAAGAATTATGAGAAACACTTTCAAACTTATTGAAAATAAGATATTCTTCATCTAAGTATGTTAGTAATGACTGAATTAATTAAGTACATGTAACCCCTGCCTCACAATACGAAGTTCCTGCAGTCCTGGGTTCAAATCCAGGCTCGGGATCTTTCTGTGTGGAGTTTGCATGTTCTCCCCGTGAATGCGTGGGTTCCCTCCGGGTACTCCGGCTTCCTCCCACTTCCAAAGACATGCACCTGGGGATAGGTTGATTGGCAACACTAAATTGGCCCTAGTGTGTGAATGTGAGTGTGAATGTTGTCTGTCTATCTGTGTTGGCCCTGCGATGAGGTGGCGACTTGTCCAGGGTGTACCCTGCCTTCCGCCCAATTGTAGCTGAGATAGGCGCCAGCGCCCCCCGCGACCCCGAAAGGGAATTAGCGGTAGAAAATGGATGGATGGATGGATGTTACAAAACTGTTGTGTTACTCATTCACAGATGTCATTTTGATATTTTGCTGTGAAGAAAGTCAGTGAATTAATGTAAATATTTGTGGGCACCATGACGTGCTTCTTCCTACTCTTTTTCGGACATGATGTATTGTGTATTGTGAAATGATGAAATTGCCTAATGTATAATGTTGTAGGTATGTCATGTTCGAAATAAACTAAGAAAAGAAAAAAGAAAGAACGACAGTCACGCAGATTGACATACAGATGAGTACATCGGACACGTGTTGGCAAATAGTTTTGCTCCAATAATACTTCCATATCTCCTTCTTTACAATCTTGTGACCAATAAGGTAGAACGAGGTCGTGTGGTGTGTGGTGCCGTGTGCAAAGAAAGAGACGCAGTGTCAGTGTGAGCACCTGTCCTTCACAGGTGAGCTACATGGAGATCTACTGTGAGCGCGTGCGAGACCTGCTCAACCCTAAAAACAAAGGCAACCTCCGAGTGCGAGAGCATCCTCTGATGGGACCCTATGTGGAGGACCTGTCCAAGCTGGCCGTCACCTCCTACAACGACATCCAGGACCTGATGGACTCTGGCAACAAGGCCAGGTGATGCGGTCTGAGATAGTCCAGCACGCTGCACACGGACTGACTCTTAAAGGCCTACTGAAAGCCACTACTACCGACCACGCAGTCTGATAGTTTATATATCAATGATGAAATATTAACATTGCAACACATGCCAATACGGCCGGGTTAACTTACTAAAGTGCAGTTTTAAATTTAGCGCTGAAAAATCCTGCTGAAAACGTCTCGGTATGATGACGCCTGCGCGTGATGTCACGGATTGTAGAGGACATTTTGTGCCAGCATCGTGCCCAGCTATTAAGTTGTCTGTTTTCATTGCTAAATTCCACAGTATTCTGGACATATTTGTTGCTGAATCTTTTGCAATTTGTTCAATGAACAATGGAGACATCAAAGAAGAAAGCTGTAGGTGGGAAGCAGTGTATTGCGGCCGGCTTTAGCAACACAAACACAGCCGGTGCTTCATTGTTTACATTCCCGAAAGATGACAGTCACGCTCTACTATGGAACAGAGATGTCAAGCGATACGGTTGGATTGGACCACACACAGTGAATTATGCAGCGATCATTTCAAAAAATAAATAACATTTTACCATTCTGTATTCTGAAGGCGATCTATGTCGTGTGCTACTCCAGCATCTATAACAGCAGTGTCCTCCTGACCGTCAGCGTTGGGTTCAAAGCGGTCTGGCTCTATCCCTTGTTGCGGTTGGGCCTGCCCGAGTGGTTCTGCGACGGCGCCTCTCACAGCATCTTCCCTATCTGAATCGCTCTGACTGCCCTGTAGTCCTTTTTTTTTTTTTTAGTCCTTCACTCTCACTTTCCTCATCCACAAATATTTTATCCTCGCTCAAATTAATGGGGAAATCGTCGCTTTCTCGGTCCGAATCGCTCTCGCTGCTGGTGGCCATGATTGTAAACAATGTTCAGATGTGAGGAGCTCCACAACCCGTGACGTCACGCGCATATTGTCTGCTACTTCCGGTACAGGCAAAGCTTTTTCATCTGCACCAAAAGTTGAGAACTGTATCGTGGATGTTCTCTCCTAAATCCTTTCAGCAAAAAATATGGCAATATTGCGAACTGATCAAGTATGACACATAGAATGGACCTGCTATCCCCGTTTAAATAAGAACATCTCATTTCAGTAGGCCTGAGATAGTCCAGCACGCTGCAGATAGACTGACTATTAGTCTGAGATAGTCCGCACACTGCAGATAGACTGACTATTAGTCTCTCCTGACAGGACTGTGGCCGCGACCAACATGAACGAGACCAGCAGTCGCTCCCACGCCGTCTTCAACATCATCTTCACTCAGAAACGCCACGATGCCGACACTGACAACACCCTAGAGAAGGTGAGAACCTCCATGTAAAAACTTCATTGCTGCTCCAAAAGTTTGTGTAGCGAAGCACATTCCTCCATAAGAAACAATGTAAATATGAATGATGATTTCCAGCTGCAACTGGAAGTCCATATTTTTGTGAAGTTTTGTACACTTTGTACACAATATAAAATACTATACAGTACTTTACATCACACTTTCCACACAATATAAAGTACTATACAGTACTTTATATCACACTTTGTACACAATATAAAGTACTACACACTACTGTCTCTCACACTTTGTACACAATATAAACTACTACACACTACTGTCTATCACACTTTGTACACAATATAGACTATTACATAGTTCTGTACATCACGCGTTGTACATAATATAAACTACTACATAGTACTTTATGTCACACTTTGTACACAATATAAAGTACTGCAGATCACACTTTGTACACAATATAAAGTACAACACAGTACTGTACATTACACGTTGTACACAATATAAAGTGCTGCATACCACACTTTGTACACAATATAAAGTACTATACTTTATATCACAGTTTATACACAATATAAAGTACTATACATTACAGTATATCACACTTTGTACACAATATAAAGTACTACACAGTACTGTATATCACACTTTGTACACAATATAAAGTACTACACAGTACATTGTCACACTTTGTACACAATATAAAGTACTACACAGTACTGTATGTCACACTTTGTACACTATATAAAGTACTACAAAGTACTGTATATTACACTTTTACACAATATGAAGTACTGTACAGTACTTTGTACACAATATAAAGTACCACACAGTACTGTACATCGCACGTTGTACACAATATAAAGTACTATTCAGTACTGTACATCACACATTGTACACAATATAAAGTACTATACAGTACTGTGTGTCACAGTTTGTACACAATATAAAGTACTCTATATTATAGTTTGTAGACAATATGAAGTACTACACAGTATTGTACATCACACTTTGTACACAATATAAAGTACTATACAGTACTTTGTACACAGTATAACAGTAATATGTACACAATATAATGTACTATACAGTACTGTATATCACACTTTGTACACAATATAAAATACTACACAGTATTGTATATCACACTTTGTACACAATATAAAGTACTATACAGTACTTTGTACACAGTATAAAGTACTATACAGTAATATATACACAATATAATGTACTATACAGTACTGTATATCACACTTTGTACACAATATAAAATACTTTACAGTACTGTTTATCACACTTTGTACACATTAGAAAGTACTATACAGTACTTTGTACACAACATAAAGTCCTATACAGTACTTTGTACACAATATAAAGTACTATACAGTACTGTATATCCCACAAACATAACAAGGGATCAACTGATCATGCGCTGCTTTGCCAACACGTGCACACACGCAGAAGTCCCTTCGGCGCCCTCACAAATGATCAGAAATTGCAAAAACCCATAACTTTGGCAACCATACTGCTACAATATTCAGGCATGTGAAATGTTTGCAAAAACGCAGAACTCGTTAATTTTCCTGTCAAAATTTCACTTCCGCCTTTTTCATCCATCCATCCATTTCCTACCGCTTGTCCCTCTCAGGGTCGTAGGGGGTGCTGGAGCCTATCCCAGCTGCACATCTGCGTTATTTAATTAAATATTGTAAATACCGTTAAATAAGTCAGCTTTGGCATTTTTTTTCCAGAAAAGTCAGTTCTCATCACAATTAATAACTTGCAATACGAGCAAGCGCAAAACGCCTGCCAGCGGGACACAAAAGGAATAAATGAAGTGCACGTACACAGAGACATGTTGGCACATATCCAGCTCTTTCTAAACTTGGCAAATAGAAGGTTGGGTACATCACCGCCGTCTCGTGCAGGTCTCCTAATAACCCTTTCTTCACGCTTTTCTTTCAGGTCAGTAAGATCAGTTTGGTGGACTTGGCCGGCAGCGAAAGAGCAGATTCCACCGGAGCCAAAGGAACCAGGCTGAAGGTAGGAAAAGTTGTGTATTAAAATGAGTCAACGCACTCTGAAGTAATAATTGTTAAAGGTATAGTCAGCATTCAGGTGAAATGTCAGGATGCAGCTATAAGTGGGACTGTTGAGTCTCTTTTAATATTTGATTTAAAAGCCTACTGAAATCAGATTTTCTTATTTAAACGGGGATAGCAGGTCCATTCTATGTGTCATACTTGATCATTTCGCGATATCGCCATATTTTTGCTGAAAGGATTTAGTAGAGAACATCGACGATAACGTTCGCAACTTTTGGTTGCTAATAAAAAAGCCTTGCCTTTACCGGAAGTAGCAGACGATGTCCGCGTGACGTCACAGGTTGTGGAGCTCCTCACATCCTCACATTGTTTACAATCATGGCCTCCAGCAGCAAGAGCTATTCGGACCGAGAAAGCGACGATGAAAGATTTGTGGATGAGGAAAGTTAGAGTGAGGCACTAAAAAAAAAAAAAAAAAGCGACGGCTCTGGGCGGCGGTAGTGGGTGTGTTTCAGATGGAATTAGACACATTTACTATGATAATTCTGGAAAATCCCTTATCTGCTTATTGTGTTAATAGTATTTTAGTGAGATGATACTGACATACCTGAAAGTCGGATGGCTGCGGTGAACGCTAGTATCTCTGGGAGAAGCCAATAGCACAGGTGCCTTTTGGATAGCTGCTGCAGGAGGACGCATAATCCACTGATGTCTCCAGTAAGAGCCAACTAAATATCACAATTTTCCCATCCAAAAACTTGTTGGTTGACGTAGAGAAACGTTCGCTTGACCGCTCTGTGTTAAAGCTTCACAACAAACAAAGAAACACAGGCTGTGTTTCTGTTCTAAAGGCAGCTGCAGTCCACCACTTTCCACCAACAGCATTCTTATTTGAGGTCTCCATTATCAATTGAACAAATTGCAAAAGATTCAGCAACACAGATGTCCAAAATACTGTGTAATTATGCGATGAAAAGAGACGACTTTTAGCCGTAAATGGTGCTGGGCTAATATGTCCGCTACAACCCGGGACGTCACAAACACGTCATCATTTTTGCAACGTTTTCAACAGGATACTTCCCGGAAATTTTAAAATTGCAATTTATTAAAATTACCCGGCCGTATTGGCATGTGTTGCAATGTTAATATTTCATCATTGATATATTGCGTGGTTTGTAGTAGTGGCTTTCAGTAGGCCTTTAAATATGCATTGACAATGTTATTCAACCGTTTTAAAAAGGGACTAAAAACCCCACATTTTTAGCACAACTTTTATGTAATTTCTCTGCCTTTTTGTTTTTAAATAGACTGCTTACCTATCTGTTTTATCCAGTACTTTCATGCATTTATTTCTGTTTTCATCTGTTTCTGTTTTATGTAGTTTTTATCTAGTGTTTTTCATGGTTTATTTCAATTTTTTTTAAGTTATATATTCTAACAGCGTGGTGTATGTTGTGTATATTATTTTCTAATATTTTCTATAAATACATGAAAAGCATTGACAATGTTATGTAAAGGTGCAGCGTAGTGTATATTGTGTATATTATATTCAAATATTTGGTATAAAAATGCATTGACAATGTTATGTAGCGGTGCAGCCTGGTGTACATTGTGTATATTATTTTCTAATATTTGATATAAATATGCATTGACAATGTTATGTAGAGGTGCAGCGTGGTGTATGTTGTGTATATTATTTTCTAATATTTGATATAAATACATGAAAAGCATTGAAAATGTTATGTAGAGGTGCAGCGTGGTGTATATTGTGTATATTATTTTCCAATATTTTATATAAATATTAGGGGGTGTAACAGTACACAAAAATTTCAGTTCCGTGCGTACCTCGGTTTAGAGGTCACGGTTCGGTTCATTTTCGGTACAGTAAGAAAACAACAAAGTATACATATTTTGGTTATTTATTTACCTAATTTGTAAACAATGGCTTTATCCTTTTAACATTGGGAACACTATAATAATTTTGCCCACGTTAATCCACATTAAACTGCCGCAAGTTGTTGCTTTGATTAAATAAAATGGCAAAACCTTTCTTCTACGTATAAAAAGTGCTACAATAAACAGTTTCAAGTCAACTCATCATGCTTAATTTATTACAGCATTTGGGAAGCCTGTAGTTGACTTTTATTATGTAAATGTCATATTTTTTTCAACATGTGATAGCAGGGACCCTGCCATTCAAAACTAGGCTGCTACATTAGTAATGATTAATATAACGATAGCTGAAAAAATAGTACAATAGCAATAGGAGAGACTATTCATCCCTGAACACCATGGAGTTCATGTGAAATAACAGACAGACGGAGCGTTTCTGCCCCTAACACACGCACACACGCACAGCAAAATGAGCTAACGTTACACTAAAATCTAATTAGCCTTCACCTCAAGCCAGAACTGCGAGCGAGCTGAGCTGCAGTTTAAGTTTCCAGAAGGTCAACGGGCTCTTAGTGATGTTAGTAGTAGTTGTGACTGGGAGGTGTTTTTTTATAATTTGGGGAGAGTAGGCTGTCCGCTGCTCACATGCTAAACACATATCTGCTCGACACTGAAGCATTGACTACATGCGCTCTGAATACGCACTGCTGATTGGCTTTGTATGTAACCAATCAGATGGTTGTGTGGGTGGGACAATGCTGGGTGCTGAGACAGAGGCAGAAAGCAGAGCAGCTTGTTAAGACTTTAGCTTACAAACTCGTTCGATACACCTCCGAAACCCCCCGTACCGAAACGGTTCAATACAAATACACGTACCGTTACACTCCTAATAAATATGCATTATATAGAGGTGCAGCGTGGTGTTATGTTGAGTATATTCTCTTCTTCATCACACATTTTCTGTCACAGGAAGGAGCTAACATCAACAAGTCTCTAACCACGCTGGGAAAAGTCATCTCCGCTTTAGCAGAAGTGGTAATTCATTTTTTTTCCCGCACCCATCTCAAAAAAAGATACATTTGATTTGTGTGCCACTGCTTCCTTCTAGGACTCGGGACCCAACAAGGTAAAACACTAAGCTGCGAGCCAACACAAACGGTGGTAAAAACCCAAAGTGTCATTTCCCGCACTGAGCTAATCCTTGATCTATCTGACACGCAGAACAAAAAGAAGAAGAAGGCAGAAAGTTTTATCCCCTACAGAGACTCCGTCCTGACCTGGCTGCTCCGAGAGAATCTGGGTATGGACTCAGCAGGTCTAACAACTCTTCCGTCCTTCCTGTTAAATCTTCTCACCCGCCAGGTGGGAACTCTCGCACTGCCATGGTCGCCGCGCTGAGCCCGGCCGACATCAACTATGACGAGACGCTCAGCACGCTCAGGTAGAGAGAGAGAGACGCCTTTTCCCTTCCAGGCACCTTTTTCCGCTACCTTTTTATCCGCGCAGGTACGCCGACCGCGCCAAACAGATCCGCTGCAACGCCGTCATCAACGAGGACCCCAACAACCGGCTGGTGCGCGAGCTGAAGGAGGAGGTGTCTCGTCTCAAGGAGCTGCTCTTCGCCCAGGGTCTGGGCGACATCATCGACAGTAAGGACTTCTTTTACCCCACTGACAGGAACCGTGTGTCGAGATAAAGAATAAAATACAAGTAAGACTTATGAAGATTAATATCAATCAATCAATCAATGTTTTTTTAGATAGCTCTAAATCAAAATTGTCTCAAAAGGCTGCACAGATCCCACATAAGGGCAAGGAAAAACTCAACCCAGTGGGATGTCAATGAGAATGACAATGAGAAACCTTGGAGAGGACCGGATGCAATGGAATGCAATGACCCAATGGTAGTGGATGAAAGTCCAGTCCATAGTGGATCTAACATAATAGTGAAAGTCCAGTCCATAGTGGATCTAACATAATAGTGAAAGTCCAGTCCATAGTGGATCTAACATAATAGTGTGAGAGTCCAGTCCATAGCGGATCTAACATAATAGTGAGAGTCCAGTCCATAGTGGATCTAGCATAATAGTGTGAGAGTCCAGTCCATAGTGGATCTAACATAATAGTGTGAGAGTCCAGTCCATAGTGGATCTAACATAATAGTGTGAGAGTCCAGTCCATAGCGGATCTAACATAATAGTGAGAGTCCAGTCCATAGTGGATCTAGCATAATAGTGTGAGAGTCCAGTCCATAGCGGATCTAACATAATAGTGAAGTGTGAAGTGAATTATATTTATATAGCACTTTTCCCAAGTGACTCAAAGCGCTTTACATAGTGACACCCAATATCTAAGTTACATTTAAACCAGTGTGGGTGGCACTGGGAGCAGATGGGTAAAGTGTCTTGCCCAAGGACGCAATGGCAGTAACTAGGATGGCACAAGCGGGAATTGAACCTGCAACCCTCAAGTTGCTGACACGGCCACTCTACCAACCGAGCTATGCTGCCCCAGAGTCCAGTCCATAGTTGATCTAACATAACAGTGAGAGTCCAGTCCAATAGTGAATCTAACATAATAGTGTGAGAGTCCAGTCCATAATGGATCTAACATATTAGTGTGAGAGTCCAGTACATAGTGGATCTAACATAATAGTGAGCGTCTAGTCCAGGGGTCGGGAACCTTTTTGGCTGAGAGAGCCAAGAAGTCAAATATTTTAAAATGTATTTCCGTAAGAGCCATATAATATTTTTTTCAACACTGAACACAACAAAACGCGTGCATTTTTAAGAAAGACCAACATTTCTAGACCGGTCTCTTATTCTTTGTAATAACATTGTTATTCTGAAGCTAACTGTGGAGGGGGCATGGCCTGCGAGCCTGCAGCGAAGCAGGGTGTTGCCAGGACAGGCCTCGAATTCAGCGACAGGTGCGTAGATGGCCCACCTGGGCCTTTTTATCTGATCACCTGTCGCTATGTTATAAGCAGCAGCCAGGAGGAGAGACGGGCTTGGGGCTAGAAACCAGAGCGCGAGCGATAACGAAAGAGAAAAAGACAATTGCTGGAAAGCAACTGAGAGACTTATTGAAAAATAAAACAATATTGTAACCCTGAAACAGGCTCTCATGTCAATGCTTGGTGGTCTGAAGAACCCCCAGGAGGGCAAGCCCCACACTAACCAATAATAAATAAATAACTTCTTACCAACTTCTTGAACATAAAAATGCATGACAATATTTTATATTTTGAACGTTATTTTTAACACTGTGATTACAAGTGGAATTATTCATTACTTATCGTGTTAAGCAATGCCAGCTCAGATTTAACTGAGAGCCAGATGCAGTCATCAAAAGAGCCACATCTGGCTCGTGAGCCATATGTTCCCTACCCCTGGTCTAGTCCATAGTGGATCCAACATAATAGTGTCAGAGTCCAGTCCATAGTGGATCTAACATAATAGTGAGAGTCCAATCCATAGTGGATCCAACATAATAGTGAGAGTCCAATCCATAGTGGATCTAACATAATAGTTGACAGTCCAGTCCATAGTGGATCTAACATAATAGTGAAAGTCCAGTCCATAGTGGATCTAACATAATAGTGAGAGTCCAGTCCATAGTGGATCTAACTTAATAGCGAGAGTCCAGTCCATAGTGGATCTAACATAATACAAACCCCGTTTCCATTTGAGTTGGGAAATTGTGTTAGATGTAAATATAAACAGAATACAATGATTTGCAAATCCTTTTCAACCCATATTCAATTGAATGCACTACAAAGACAACATATTTGATGTTCAAACTCATAAACTTAGTTTTTTTTGCAAATAATCATTAACTTAGAATTTCATGGCCGCATGTGATATTCGATGATTTAGTAGTATGTGTCCATGATGATGTCAGACTACCTCACATGGGACATTGTCTGTTTATTTTTCCACTGATACAAAAGTGTCAGGTGGTTTCCATTACGCTGATGTACTGTAACACTGGCCGGGACAATACAATTATGGTCCAGGAGGTAACACAAATCAATGTTTGTCTTCCTCTCTTCCTACCTCTACCTCACGTCGCCTTCAAGCATTTCCGGGCTCCGCCGCTGAGATCCAGGGTTTGAAATGTGGGTTTCCTGCCTCAAAATTCAAGCTTTTTTGTACTCTGTGCTGGCTTGTGTTGGTTGCTATCATTTAAACAATGACCACCATCGTGTGAGGAAGAAGAACAGTTACACAAGGATTGCTGTTTAAAGATGTCTAACAATGACTTTGCTTTTATGTTGCGTTCGTCCTACTGAGTTGTGCTGCTGCTTATCTGAAATGAGGCTTCATTTTTGAATTTTATTCTGCAGTTTGAATATATTTCATTGTGATTTTGTCCCGTTTTATATATTATTTCTGCTGGCTGGCTGGACGCCCTCGCTTGTTGTTATTATTACAGCCTCCTTTTTTTTCTCCGTCTGCATCTGTTTGGTTTGCTCACCTCCGAGCAATAATGGGTAAAGGCCGAGCTGTCAATCATTTCCCTCTCCACAGTGACCAACGCCATGACGGGCATGAGTCCCTCCCCGTCTCTGTCCGCCTTGTCCAGCCGGGCCGGATCCATCGCCAGCCTGCACGACCGCATCATGTTCAGCCCGGGCAGCGAGCAAGCCATCGAGCGCCTTAAGGTGATTTGACACTCGTTTGAGTGACAGGATTGAAAGTAACAAGAATGAGTTTTAGCGTGGAATGAAGCCGGAGTACCCGGTGGCAAACCACGCAGTCACGGGGAGAACATGCAAACTCCACACGGAAAGACCCCGAGCCCGGGGATCGAAACCATGTTAAAGCCTTATTAAAAAATGGCATTCATTAATTTTTATCCTCAAAATTCTGCACACAATAACTTATAATGACAATGTTAAAAAAAAATGTTTTACCTAGTTCAAATTTTTGGAAAATATATTTAAAGAAATGCATGAAAAATTAATTTGAAATTTTGTCATTTCTGGTTGTAACATTTTCTCAAAACTAGTCTTACTATACTTCTGCTGCAACAAGATTCTATCTACATATTTTTAAAAATTTAAAAAGCACTTATTCTCCACACAGGGATCGAAACCGTGTTGCAGCCTTAGTCCAAAATGGCATGAATTCATTTTTATCCTCAAAATTCTGCACACAATAATCCATAACAATGTGAAAACCTTAATTTATTACAGCATTTGGGAAGCCTGTAGTTGACTTTTATTATGTAAATGTTATATTTTTGTCAACATGTGATAGCAGGGACCCTGCCATTCAAAACTAGGCTGCTACATTAGTAATGATTAATATAACGATAGCTGAAAAAATAGTACAATAGCAATAGGAGAGACTATTCATCCCTGAACACCATGGAGTTTATGTGAAATAACAGACAGGGCTTTGCTGCCCCTAACACACACACACACACACACACACACACAGCAAAATGTAGCTAAGCTACAAGTTAGTCTCAATGAATTGTAGCTACACTACTAGTTAGTATCCATGAAATGTATCTAAGCTACTATGCTACTAGTTAGTCTCCATAAAATGTAGCCAAGCTACTAGTTACTATCCATGAAATGTAGCTAAGCTACTTGTTAGTGTCCATGAAATGTAGGTAAGCTACTAGTTAGTGTCCATGAAATGTAGGTAAGCTACTAGTTAGTATCCATGAAATGTAGCTACGCCACTAGTTAGTCTCCAAGAAATGTAGCTATGGTACAAGTTAGTCTAAAGGAAATTTAGCTTAACTACTAGTTAGTCTCCATGAAACATAGCTAAGTGTAACCTATACATGCGACAAAGCATTGATTGATTGATTGATTGATACTTTTATTAGTAGTTTGCACAGTTCAGTACATATTCCGTACAATTGACCACTAAATGGTAACACCCGAATACGTTTTTCAACTTGTTTAAGTTGGAGTCCACGTTAATCAATTCATGGTACAAATATATACTATCAGCATAATACAGTCATCACACAAGTTAAGCATCATAGTATGTACATTGAATTATTTACATTATTTACAATCCGGGGGGTGGGATGAGGAGCTTTGGTTGATATCAGAACTTCAGTCATCAACAATTGCATCAACAGGGAAATGTGGACATTGAAACAGTGTAGGTCTTATTTAGTAGGATATGTACAGCCAGCAGAGAACATAGTGAGTTCAGATAGCATAAGAACAAGTATATACATTAGAAGTACATTTGAGTTGTTTATAATCCGGGGAGATGGGATGTGAATGGAGGAGGGTATTATTAAAGTGTTGAAGTTGCCTGGAGGTGTTGTTTTAGAGCGGTTTTGAAGGAATATAGAGATGCACTTACTTTTATACCTGTTGGGAGTGCATTCCACATTGATGTGGCATAGAAAGAGAATGAGTTAAGACCTTTGTTAGATCGGAATCTGGGTTTAACGTGGTTTGTGGAGCTCCCCCTGGTGTTTTGGTTATGGCGGTTAAGGAAGTAGTTTGACATGTACTTCGGTATCAAGGAGGTGTAGCGGATTTTATAGACTAGGCTCAGTGCAAGTTGTTTTACTCTGTCCTCCACCCTGAGCCAGCCCACTTTGGAGAAGTGGGTTGGATTGAGGTGTGATCTGGGGTGGAGCAATCCAATAAATATATATATGGGGTGTTATGGGCTAGGAACAGAAGACTAGTTTCAACTCGTAGAGAGAGGCAGAGCTTGAATTGTAGTTTGGTTGACACCGTGTATTAGAGAATTAGTGATGAACAGCAGATATATACACACACAATGAGTTGAATGGCCATTCAACATGAAAGAAATTTAAAGAGAGAAAACACAAGTACTATATACATATATACAATTCCATTTAACTAATCAGTGTCTCTGGATCTTGTTTAAATCTCAGTTCAGATAGTTGTTCTTGGGGAAAAAAAAGGATGGCAGTACAGTCCATGTGCTGCAGGTAAAGTGACAATTGTAAAGGGTTGGCTCGAGAGCCTCCTACCAGCCCAGACAGAGCAGGTGGCAAGGTTCCTGGCTGGAATCTTCCAAACTTGATCCTTGGACCAGGTGGTTATTTTCCTTAGCTCGCCATCAAAAAGAGAAGCCTGGCCTGTGTAAGAGCCAGTACCATTGTACACAAATCTTCATTAAATAACACAAATTTCCTTAATCTAGTATTCATAGTATATTATCCAACAATATACCATCAAGTATTCATAATATATTATTCAATAATATATTATCAAGTATTCATAATAAATATTCAATACTTTCTAGTTCAGGGGTCGGGAACCTTTTTGGCGGAGAGAGCCAAAAAGCCAAATATTTTAAAATATATTTCCGTAAGAGCCATATACATTTTTTTTATTTTTTTTAACACTGAACACAACTAAACATGTACATTTTTAAGTAAGACCAACATTTCTAGAGTATAACAGGTCTCTTATTCATTGTAATAACATTGTTATTCTGAAGCTAACCGTGGAGGGGGCGTGGCCTGTGGGCCCACCTGGGCCGTGTTATCTAATCACCTGTCGCTCTGTTATAAGCAGCAGTCAGGAGGAGGGACTGGGTTTGAGCTGGAAATACAATTGCTGGAAAGCAACTGAGAGACTTATTGAAAAATAAAACAATATTGTAACCCTGAAACAGGCTCTCACGTCAGTGCTTGGGGGTCTGAAGAACCCCCAGGAGGGCAAGCCCCACACTAACCAAAAATAAAAATAAAAACTTCTTATCATTAACACAACTTCTTGAACAGGTGTGGTAGAAAACGGATGGATGGATTAAAAATGCATGAGAATGTTTTATAATTTTAGCATTATTTTTAACACTGTGATTACAGGTGGAATTATTCATTACTTATCGTGTTAAGCAACGTCAGGTCAGATTTATCCGAGAGCCAGATGCAGTCATCAAAAGAGCCACATCTGGCTCTAGAGCCATAGGTTCCCTACCCTGTTCTAGTTCTTTCCTCAATATTGTACAATATAAATCAAACATCAGAATCACAATATGCAATAAAATGCTAAAATAACCATTAGCAGCATAATTATGACCTATACAAAGCAGTCTGTGCACTAAATGTGCTTATGATCTAAACACATAAAAGTACATTCAATACACAAATGTGATCATTAGTTTAAGTCATAAACCTTTTATATGGAGGATTGAGAATATGCCACAAAGACTGTTGCACTGAAGAAAGATGAATGCTTAAAGTGCTATTGTCATAAATATGGACTCACCAATTGAGCTTCCACAGTCAAACACAGCTTAATGACAAAGAATCTGGCACTGGAAGTCGGCTCTATAAAGTTACAAAATAGGCAAGTAGTTTAAAAAAACCTCAGCACAATATTTCAGGTGAAAACAAGGTTTAAAACCTACCTCGAGCAGAAATGTAATCGATCTCTCATGTCCTGTCTCTTGGCTACTTCCTGCTATCGGCTTATAAGCACCACTAATTGGACCGTGGCGGTCACGTGACACGGGAGGAGTGCACAGAGTTGCCAAAGATTAACTAGAGCAAGAGCATACCAGTCACTTTCGGCTATCGGTATATACCTACAGCTGATTGGACTGTGGCGGTCACGTGACTAGGAAGTGCGCAAAGAGTAAATAGAAAGGCAAGAGCCTAATAGTCTCCGCAAATGTATTTGACACTAGTTAGTATCCATGAGATTTTGCTAAGCTACTTGTTAGTCTCCATGAAATGTAGCTGAGCTACTAGTTAATCTCAATTAAATGTAGCTAACCTACAAGTTAGTCTCTAGGAAATGTAGCTAAGATACAAGTTAGTCTCAAGGAAATGTAGCTGAACTACTAGTTAGTCTGTTAATTGTAGCTAAACTACTAGTTAGTCTCCATGAAATGTAACTAAGATACTAGTTAGTATCAATTAAATGTGACTAAGCCACACATTCTTCTCAATGAAATTGAGCTAAACTACTAGTTATTCTCCATTAAATGTAACTACGCTATTTGTTGGTCTCCATTAAATGTAGATAAGCTACTAGTTAGTATCCATTAAATGTAGCTAAGCCACTAGTTAGTATCCATTAAATGTAGCTAAGCCACTAGTTAGTATCCATTAAATGTAGCCAGGCTACTAGTTAGTCTCCATTAAATGTAGCCAGGCTACAAGATAGTCTCAATGAATTGTAGCTACACTACTAGTTAGTATCCATGAAATGTATCTAAGCCACTATGCTACTAGTTAGTCTCCATAAAATGTAGCCAAGCTACTAGTTAGTCTCCATTAAATGTAGCCAAGCTACTAGTTAGTCTCCATGAAATGTAGGTAAGCTACACGTTAGTCTCCATGAAATGTAGCTAAGGTACTAGTTAGTCTAAAGGAAATTTAGCTAAACTACTAGGTAGTCTCCATTAAACATAGCTAAGGCACTAGTTAGTATCCATCAAATTTAGCTGAGTTACTAGTTAGTCTCCATTAAATGTAGCCAAGCTACTAGTTAGTCTCCATTAAATGTAGCTAAGGTACTAGTTAGTCTAAAGGAAATTTAGCTAAACTACTAGGTAGTCTCCATTAAACATAGCTAAGGCACTAGTTAGTATCCATGAAATTTAGCTAAGCTACTAGTTAGTCTCCATTAAATGTAGCCAAGCTACTAGTTAGTCTCCATTAAATGTAGCCAAGCTACTAGTTAGTCTCCATTAAATGTAGCCAAACTACTAGTTAGTCTCCATTAAATGTAGCCAAGCTACTAGTTAGTCTCCATTAAATGTAGCTAAGGTACTAGTTAGTCTAAAGGAAATTTAGCTAAACTACTAGGTAGTCTCCATTAAACATAGCTAAGGCACTAGTTAGTATCCATGGAATTGAGCTAAGCTACTAGTTAGTCTCCATGAAATGTAGATGATGATTTTAGGTTGTCCTGAATAATTTGGAGGTAATCCTCCTTCTTCATTGTCCCATTTACTCTCTGTAAAGCACCAGTTCCATTAGCAGCAAAACAGGCCCAGAGCATAATACTACCACTACCATGCTTGACGGTAGGAATAGTGTTCTTGGGATTAAAGGCCTCACCTTTTCTCTTCCAAACATATTGCTGGGTATTGTGGACAAACAGCTCCATTTTTGTTTCATCTGACCACAGAACTTTCCTCCAGAAGGTCTTAACTTTTCTTTCTTAACACCACGTGTCTTCATTTGTGCTCCATGTCAGGAAACGGAGAAGATCATTGCCGAGCTCAACGAGACGTGGGAGGAGAAACTTCGCCGCACTGAAGCCATTCGAATGGAACGGTGAGCTCCCGTTTATAACCCCCCGACCACCACAATCCCGGCCCGCTGAGGCCCCGGCCTGATCTGTGTCTGCAGGGAGGCCCTGCTGGCAGAAATGGGCGTGGCCATGCGGGAGGACGGCGGGACAGTGGGCGTCTTCTCCCCGAAGAAGGTAATGAGACGTGTGTGACATCACGCGTTGCCATGACGATAAAAAGGCTTAATTGTTCATCCCTGAAGCCACCCGACAGAAAGCCCCAAGCTGTCTTTATTGACAATGTGGGCCTCTTTTCCCCCAACGAGGTGTGTAGCGCGGGGTGCGGAGTATGGAGTGTGGGCTGCGGTTTGTGGAATGTGGGCTGCGGAGTGTGGGGTGTGGGGTGCAGTTTGTGGAGTGTGGGGTGCAGTTTGTGGTGTGGGGTGCAGTTTGTGGAGTGTGGGGTGCGGGGTGTGGGGTGCAGTTTGTGGAGTGTGGGGTGCGGGGTGTGGGGTGCAGTTTGTGGAGTGTGGGGTGCGGTTTGTGGAGTGGGGTGCGGGGTGTGGGGTGCAGTTTGTGGAGTGTGGGGTGCGGGGTGTGGGGTGCAGTTTGTGGAGTGTGGGGTGCAGTTTGTGGAGTGTGGGGTGCAGTTTGTGGGGTGTGGGGTGCAGTTTGTGAAGTGTGGGGTGCAGTTTGTGGAGTGTGGGGTGTGGGGTGCAGTTTGTGGAGTGTGGGGTGCAGTTTGTGGAGTGTGGGGTGTGGGGTGCAGTTTGTGGAGTGTGGGTTGCGGTTTGTGGAGTGGGGTGCGGGGTGTGGGGTGCAGTTTGTGGAGTGTGGGGTGCGGTTTGTGGAGTGTGGGGTGCAGTTTGTGGGGTGTGGGGTGCAGTTTGTGGAGTGTGGGGTGCGGAGTGTGGGGTGCAGTTTGTGGAGTGTGGGGTGCGGAGTGTGGGCTGTGGGGTGCAGTTTGTGGAGTATGGGGTGCGGAGTATGGGGTGCGGAGTGTGGGTTGCAGAGTGTGGGGTGCAGTTTGTGGAGTGTGGGGTGCAGTTTGTGGAGTGTGGGGTGCGGTTTGTGGAGTGTGGGGTGCGGTTTGTGGAGTGTGGGGTGCGGTTTGTGGAGTGGGGTGCGGGGTGTGGGGTGCAGTTTGTGGAGTGTGGGTTGTGGGGTGTGGGGTGTGGAGTGTGGGGTGTGGGGTGTGGAGTGTGGGGTGTGGGGTGTGGAGTGGGGTGTGGAGTGTGGAGTGTGTGGTGTGGAGTGTGTGGTGTGGGGTGTGGAGTGTGGGGTGTGGAGTGTGGAGTGTGGGGTGCGGAGTGCGGGGTGCGGGGTGCGGAGTGTGGGGTGCGGAGGGTGGGTTGCGGAGTGCGGTTTTCGGGGTGTAGGGTGCAGGGTGTGGTTTGTGGAGTGCGGAGTGTGGGATTTGTGGCGTGTGGTTTGGTGTGTGGGGTGCGGGGTGAGAGGAGCGGAGTGTGGCGTGTGGAGTGCGGCGGTTGGAGTGTGGGTGACACTCCTATTTGGGCAATGTGTGGCACTAACTGCATGAGGTTTTGCTTTGACCACTGGCAGACATTGCTTTGTGATATGCTAAGGTACTAGTTAGTCTCCATTAAATGTAGCCAGGCTACTAGTTAGTCTCCATGAAATGTAGCTAAGCTACTTGTTAGTCTCCATTAAATGTGACTAGGCTACAAGTTAGTGTCAATGCAATGTAGCTACGCTACTAGTTAGTCGGTATAAAATGTAGCTAAGCTGCAAGTTAGTCGGTATGAAATGTAGCTAAGCTGCAAGTTAGTCGGTATGAAATGTAGCTAAGCTACAAGTTAATCTTGAGGAAATGTAGCTAAACTACTAGTGAGTCTCCATGAAACTTAGCCAAGCCACTAGTTAGTCTCCATGAAATGTAGAGAAGCTACAAGTTAGTCTAAGTTAATTGTAGCTAAACTACTAGTTAGTCTCCATTAAATGTAACTAAGCTATTAGTTAGTATCCATTAAATGTGACTAAGCTACACATTATTTTCAATACAATTCAGCTAAACTACGAGATATTCTCCATGAAATGTATCCAAGCCACTAGTTAGCCTCCATTAAATGTAGCTATGCTACTAGTTAGTTTCAATAAAATGTAGATAAGCTACTATTTAGTGTCCATTAAATGTAACTAAGCCACGTGTTAGTATCCATTAAATGTAGCCAGGCTACTAGTTAGTCTCCATGAAATGTAGCTAAGCTACAAGTTACTCTCTATGAATTGTAGCTAAACTACTAGTTAGTATCCATGAAATTTAGCTAAGCCACCAGTTAGTCTCCATTAAATGGAGCTAGCTACTAGTTAGTCTCCATAAAATGTAGCCAAGCTACTAGTTAGTCTGAATTAAATGTAACGACGCTACTGGTTAGTCGCCATAAAATGTAGCTAAGCCACTAGTTATTCTACCTGAAATGTAGCTGATGATTTTAGGTTGTCCTGAAGAATTTGGAGGTAATCCTCCTTCTTCATTGTCCCATTTACTTACTTATTTAACTTGTTAAAGTACCAATGACTCACACACACACAGTAGGTGTGGCGAAATTATTCGGGAGGTGAGGGGAGCAGTGAGCAGCAGCGGTGGCCGCGCCCGGGAAGTAATTTTTGGATGATTTAACCCCTTGTTTCATGCTCTCTGTCAGACGCCTCATCTGGTCAACCTCAACGAGGACCCCCTCATGTCCGAGTGTCTGCTCTACTACATCAAGGATGGCATCACAAGGTGAGATGATTACCAGCTTAGGACTGCTTATACCAATGTGTTGGTAACAAAATGCATTTCCATACTTTTCAGTGCTTTTCTGAAGAAAGGGGACCACAAAAAAAATCATTGTTGTCTTTATTTGAGCAAAAAAAACGTTAGGGTACAGTTAACATATGTTTATTATTGCAATTTAGTCCTCAAATAAAATAGTGAAGACACTAGACAACTTGTCTTTAAGTAGTAAGTAAACAAACAATGGCTCCTAATTAGTCTGCTGACGTACGCAGTAACATATTTTGTCATTTGTCAACCTATTATTTTGTCTACCTTATTAAAGTTAAAGTACCAATGATTGTCACACACACACACTAGTTGTGGCAAAATTATTATTATAGGTGTCACCCTCATGTCTCCACCTCGTTGGTGCCACCACAGTAATGGACTACAGACTGCGGTGAAGTAGGCCGGCTTCGTCGCGTGAAGAAGCCTACAATTTTTGGTTGTGTTTTCCGGTCCATTCGCTGAATGGCGATATACAATATATCCATCCATCCATTTTCTACCGCTTATTCCCTTTCGGGGTCGCGGGGGGCGCTGGCGCCTATCTCATATATATCTCTCGATATTTTTTCCGTAAAGTAAAAATAAAACTAGATACCTGAGATACTAAGTATGTCATTATTATGACTTAGTAAGTCAAAATAATGACTTACTAAGTCAAATTAATGACGTACTTTAAGTAAGCGTTTGCAATAAGTTTTTGAAAAAAAAGTTAAAAGTAGGGCCACATGCTGCCATACCGTATTTCCTTGAATTGCCGCCGGGGCTCTAATTAATTTAAAACCTCTTCTCACTCCGGCACTTACCAAAGGCATGCGGTATAAGTAAGCATGCACTAATTATTTTAAAACCTCTTCTCACTCCCGCACTTACCAAAGGTATGCAGTAAAAATTTGAGTGTGATGTAAGCTTGGACCTTAAATCCTACTGAATAGCTCTTAATCTTCTTCCTTCTATGCGATTTCAAATTACCGGTATTGAAATCAGTCTCCTCCATTTTGAAAATGATGACAGGAGAAGTGTGAATCGTGACGTCACAAGTTTGACCAGGCGGTAATACTAAGCATGCGCTAATTATTTTGGGAAGGGAGTTTGACCCGGCAGTAATTCAAGGCAGGCGCATACTATTTGTGCTGCGGCAATTCAAGGAAATACGGTATGTTCAACTCATCATTCTGAATTTATTTGGGAAGCCTGTAGTTGATTTTTATTATGTAAATGTTATATTTTTATCAACATGTGATAGCAGGGACCCTGCCATTCAAAACTAGGCTGCTACATTGCTAATGATTAATGTAACTTTAGCTGAAAAAATAGTACAATAGCAATAGGAGAGACTATTCATCCCTGAACACCATGGAGTTCATGTAGGCTTTACGATGCACTTACATTATTATATCAACTATCAGAGACAGAAACTCTTTATTTAACACAATGTACTTTTTTTGCTGCTTCAACACAGCTCAATCAACACAGAAAAAGGTAAAGTGAAATAACTTAGTTGTTAACTGTAGTTCAATAGTGCTTTTTTTCTTCTCAGACACACACACATACGCACAGTGAGTTAACGTTGGCTAAAAGCTAAATTAGCCTTCACCTCAAGGACTGCGAGCGAGCTGAGCTGCCGCTTATGTTTCTAGAAGGTCAACGAGCTCATAGTGATGTTACTAGTAGTTGACTGGGAGGTGTTTATTATAATTCCTTGAGAAGTCTTATGTTGACTGTTTCCACAGTAGTACCATGTCTTGTATGTACTCATAAGTCTTATGTTGACTGTTTCCAGACTAGTACCATGTCTCGTATGTTCTCAGAAGTACTATGTTGACTGTTTCCACACGAGTACCATGTCCTGTATGTTTGAGAGAAGTCTTATGTTGACTGTCTGCATGTTCTCAGGGTGGGTCGTCTGGACGCCAGCAGCCGCCAGGACATCGTCCTCAGTGGTCACTTCATCAAGGACCAGCATTGCACCTTCACCAGCTGCACTGATGAGCAGGGAGAGAGTGGGTGCTCTTCACCTTATTAACAATCTGTGTGCACGGACAGAGTGGGTGCTCTTCACTTTATTAACAGTTTGTACACAGGGAGAGAGTGGGTGCTTTTCACCTTAACAATCATTATAAGATTCTGTGCACAGGGTTAGAGAGTGGGTGCTCATCACCTTAACAACCATTAACATCTTTGTCTGCCAGCAGCCGTGGTCCTCCAGCCGTGTGAAGAAGCCCTGACCTACGTCAACGGCAAGAGAGTGACCCAGCCCACAGTTCTCAGATCAGGTTGTCTTCGTACACCAGACTTTTTTTTTACACTGCCTAGATATTTTTCACAATCATTGTTGTACTTTCAGGCTCCTCTCAGGTTTGGTCACAGGGAAATGTTCAAAATAATGTTAAACATAAGTCATACATTTTATTTTTTTTGCCATAAATACTGCTTTTTAAGGCAAACACAAAATATGCAACATTTCCCCCCCAAAAAATATTCAAAGTGGAATATTTTAAAGAAATTGTAGCCTTAAGTAGGTCAATAATTTATAACTACATTGATTTTGATAAATTATTATTTTTTAACAATGACGGTTTGGAATGTATGTACGTGTATATGTATGTGTTTATATATATGTATGTGTATGTATATATATATGTATATATGTGTATATATATACATATATACATAAATATGTATCCATCCATCCATCCATTTCTACCGCTTATTCCCTTTCGGGGTCGCGGGGGGTGCTGGCGCCTATCTCAGCTACAATCGGGCGGAAGGCAGGGTACACCCTGGACAAGTCGCCACCTCATCGCAGATATGTATATATATATGTATATGTGTATATACATACATACAGTATATATATGTATATTTATATTCATGTATGTGTATATGTATGTATGTATATATATGTATGTATATATGTGTATATATATATATTTATATATGTATATATGTGTATATGTATGTATATATATACATATACATACATATATACATATATATATATATACACATATATATGTATATGTGTATATATATATACATATATGTGTGTATATATATACACATATATATACATATATATGTGTATATATATATACACATACATATATATGTATATATACATATATACTGTATATACATACATATGCACATATATACATATATGAATATATATACACATTTATACATACATATATACATATTCACATACATACATATACATATATATACATATACACATACATGAATATAAACATACATATATATACTGTATGTATGTATATATATATATTTATGTGTATACATATACATATTTATGTATATATATACATATATATATATACATACATATATGTATATATGTATATATACATATATATACATATACATATACATATACATATATATATGTATATATGTATATATACATATATATATGTATATATACATACATATATATGTATATATGTTTACATATTGACTATGTATCATATATATATATATATATGTATGTATATATATATATAAATATATATATATATATGTATGTATATATATATATATATATATAAAAGTAGGTCAATAATTCATAACAACATTGATTTTGATTTGTTATTATTTTTTAGCAATGACAGTTTAATATAAAAAGACAGTCTGCATAGCAGCTTTGTGTTATAAGTCATTGTTGCATTTCCCCTGTATGCTCTTTTATTCCACTTTTTGATGCTTTTTAAAAAAAGTAATCTTAGGATGTGTTCGCACATGGCCGCAGTTTGGCCATCTCACCTGTACCCTAATACGCTCCTCTCTTGGCTGGTGTTCAGGAAACCGCATCATCCTGGGGAAGAGCCACGTGTTCCGCTTCAACCACCCGGAGCAGGCCCGAGCTCAGAGGGAGAGGACCCCCTGTGCCGAGACCCCCGCAGAGCCCGTGGACTGGGCCTTTGCCCAGAGGGAGCTGCTGGACAAGCAGGGCATTGACATGAAGCAGGAGATGGAACAAAGGTGATTGGTCAGAAAGTGGAAGGAAGGAGATGGAACAAAGGTGATTGGTCAGAAAAGTAGAAGGAAGGAGATGAAACAAAGGTTATTGGTCAGGAAGTAGGAGGAACGAGATGGAACAAAGGTGATTGATCTGAGAGGAGATGGAAAAAAGGTGATTGGTCTGAAAATAGAAGGAAGGAGATGGAACAAAGGTGATTGGTCCGAAAGTAGAAGGAAGGAGATGGATCAAAGGTGATTGGTCAGAAAGTAGAAGGAAGGAGATTAAACAAAGGTGATTGGTCAGAAGGTAGAAGAAAGGAGATTAAACAAATGTGATTGGTCAGAAAGTAGAAGGAAAGAGAGGGAACAAAGGTGATTGGTCAGAAAGTAGAAAAAAGGAGATGGAACAAAGGTGATTGGTCAGAAAGTAGAAGGAAGGAGATGGAACAAAGGTGATTGGTCAGAAAGTAGAAGGAAGGAGATGGAACAAAGGGGATTGGTCAGAAAGTATAAGGAAGGAGATGGAACAAAGGCGATTGGTCAGAAAGGAGATGGAACAAAGATGATTGGTCAGAAAGTAGAAGGAAGGAGATGGAACAAAGGAGATTGGTCAGAAAGTAGAAGGAAGGAGATGGAACAAAGGTGATTGGTCAGAAAGTAGAAGGAAGGAGATGGAACAAAGGTGATTGGTCAGAAAATAGGAGGAAGGAGATGGAACAAAGGTGGTTGGACAGAAAGTAGAAGGAAGGAGATGGATCAAAGGTGATTTGTCAGAAAGTAGAAGGAAGGAGATGGAACAAAGGGGATTGGTCAGAAAGTATAAGGAAGGAGATGGAACAAAGGAGATTGGTCAGAAAGGAGATGGAACAAAGATGATTGGTCAGAAAGTAGAAGGAAGGAGATGGAACAAAGGAGATTGGTCAAAAAGTAGAAGGAAGGAGATGGAACAAAGGTGATTGGTCAGCAAGCATAAGGAAGGAGATGGTACAAACATGATTGGTCAGAAAGTAGAAGGAAGGAGATGGAACAAAGGGGATTGGTCATAAAGTATAAGGAAGGAGATGGAACAAAGGAGATTGGTCAGAAAGGAGATGGAACAAAGATGATTGGTCAGAAAGTAGAAGGAAGGAGATGGAACAAAGGAGATTGGTCATAAAGTAGAAGGAAGGATATGGAACAAAGGAGATTCGTCAGAAAGTAGAAGGAAGGAGATGGAACAAAGGTAATTGGTCAGAAAGTAGAAGGAAGGAGATGGAACAAAGGTGATTGGTCAGAAAAGTAGAAGGAAGGAGATGGAACAAAGGTGATTGGTCAGAAAGTAGAAGGAAGGAGATGGAACAAAGGTGATTGGTCAGAAAGCATAAGGAAGGAGATGGTACAAACATGATTGGTCAGAAAGTAGAAGGAAGGAGATGGAACAAAGGAGATTGGTCAGAAAGGAGATGGAACAAAGATGATTGGTCAGAAAGTAGAAGGAAGGAGATGGAACAAAGGAGATTGGTCAGAAAGTAGAAGGAAGGAGATGGAACAAAGGAGATTCGTCAGAAAGTAGAAGGAAGGAGATGGAACAAAGGTAATTGGTCAGAAAGTAGAAGGAAGGAGATGGAACAAAGGTGATTGGTCAGAAAAGTAGAAGGAAGTAGATGGAACAAAGGTGATTGGTCAGAAAGTAGAAGGAAGGAGATGGAACAAAGGTGATTGGTCAGAAAGTAGGAGGAAGGAGATGGAACAAAGGTGGTTGGACAGAAAGTAGAAGGAAGGAGATGGATCAAAGGTGATTTGTCAGAAAGTAGAAGGAAGGAGATGGAACAAAAGTGTTTGTCTCCAGGCTGCAGGAGCTGGAGGAGCAGTACCGCAAAGAAAGAGAGGAGGCCAACAACCTGCTGGAGCAACAAAGACTGGTAAGTTACTGTTCAATCAATCAATCAATCCAGGTTACTGTTGTTCATTCATGGCAGGTTTGATCATAAAGTCCACCTTTACAACACAACAACACTCAACAAACAAACCTCCACCAATCCGGTTCAAAAACACTTTATATTTGTGTTAGTTTGCTTTTATTTTGTTAGCTAGCAGCTCTCATTAGCCTACCTTTGGTAGTAGCCTGAGCTGCTGTCACTACGTCAAAAGTAGTTCCTTTTGTTTTAGCTCTGACAATAACAAATTGGCTATAGCTTGCTTAATATGCAGGTCACAGCATGTAGATAAAGCCATCTCGGAGCTTTCTTAAGAGTGCCATAAAGGTGAAATTGGAGAATACCAGTGAGAGTTTTAACCATTTGGTGTATTTAGTTTTGATCTTGCAGAGTTAAGGTGTTTGCAGCATTGTTGGCCTGCACCAATAAAACAACATGTCTTCTAATTTGAAATACCTTCTGTGCTCTTTGAGCATCCATGATGTTTCTGCTTCACCTTCAGGACTACGAGAGCAAGCTGGAGGCTCTTCAGAAGCAGGTGGATCGTTATTACCCAGAAGCCCCTGAGGAAGAGGAGGAGCCAGAAGAAGAAGGTGATTTTGTTTTTCCTGAGTGCCCCCACTGGAGTTTACTGGAACTATACCCACACATGTAATAAATACTGGAACTATAGCCACACATGTAATAAATACTGGAACTATAGCCACACATGTAATAAATACTGGAACTATATCCACACATGTAATAAATACTGGAACTATGTCCACACACGTAATAAATACTGGAACTATACGCACACATGTTATAAATACTGGAACTATACGCACACATGTTATAAATACTGGAACTATACCCACACATGTAATAAATACTGGAACTATACCCACACATGTAATAAATACTGGAAGTATGTCCACACATGTAATAAATACTGGAACTATACCCACACATGTAATAAATACTGGAACTATAGCCAGACATGTAATAAATACTGGAACTATAGCCACACATGTAATAAATACTGGAACTATAGCCACACATGTAATAAATACTGGAACTATAGCCACACATGTAATAAATACTAGAACTATAGCCACACACGTAATAAATACTGGAAGTATGCCCACACATGTAATAAATACTGGAACTATATCCACACATGTAATAAATACTGGAACTATACCCACACATGTAATAAATACTGGAAGTATGTCCACACATGTAATAAATACTGGAAGTATGTCCACACATGTAATAAATACTGGAAGTATATCCACACATGTAATAAATACTGGAAGTATGTCCACCCATGTAATAAATACTGGAAGTATGTCCACACATGTAATAAATACTGGAAGTATGTCCACCCATGTAATAAATACTGGAAGTATGTCCACACATGTAATAAATACTGGAACTATATCCACCCATGTAATAAATATTGAAACTATACCCACACATGTAATAAATACTGGAACTATACCCACACATGTAATAAATACTGGAACTATATCCACCCATGTAATAAATACTGGAAGTATGTCCACCCATGTAATAAATACTGGAAGTATGTCCACACATGAAATAAATACTGGAACTATATCCACACATGTAACAAATACTGGAACTATATCCACACATGTAATAAATACTGAAACTATATCCACACATGTAATAAATACTGGAACTATATCCACACATCTACGGTAATAAATACTGGAACTATACCCACCTATGTAAAAAATACTGGAACTATACCCACACACGTAATAAATACTGAAACTATACCCACACATGAAATAAATACTGGAAGAATATCCACACATGTAATAAATACTGGAACTATATCTACACATGTAATAAATACTGGAACTATACCCACACATGTAATAAATACTGGAACTATATCCACATATGTAATACATACTGGAACTATACCCACACTTGTAATAAATACTGGAACTATACCCACACATGTAATAAATACTGGAACTATATCCACACATGTAATACATACTGGAACTATACCCACACATGTAATAAATACTGGAACTATATCCACACATGTAATACATACTGGAACTATATCCACACATGTAATACATACTGGAACTATACCCACACATGTAATAAATACTGGAACTTTATCCACACATGTAATAAATACTGGAACTACACCCACCCATGTAATAAATACTGGAACTACATCCACCCATGTAATAATTATTGGAACTAAACCCACACATGTAATACATACTGGAACTATACCCACACATGTAATAAATACTGGAACTTTATCCACACATGTAATAAATACTGGAACTATACCCACACATGTAATAAATACTGGAACTACATCCACCCATGTAATAATTATTGGAACTAAACCCACACATGTAATAAATACTGGAACTATACCCACACATGTAATAAATACTGGAACTATACCCACACATGTAATAAATACTGGAACTATATCCACCCATGTAATAAATACTGGAACTATATCCACCCATGTAATAAATATTGAAACTATACCCACACATGTAATAAATACTGGAACTATACCCACACATGTAATAAATACTGGAACTATATCCACCCATGTAATAAATACTGGAAGTATATCCACACATGTAATAAATACTGGAACTATACCCACACATGTAATAAATACTGGAACTATATCCACACATCTATGGTAATAAATACAGGAACTATACCCACACATGTAATAAATACAGGAAATATACCACACATCTAGTAAATACTGGAACTATGTAATAAGTACTGGAACTACAAAGTCAATGTTGTTGTAACCTCCAGTGGCGTGGAGCGACAAGGAGCGAGAGCTGGCGGTGTGGACCTTCCGCAGGTGGAGGTCTTACCAGTTCACCTCCCTGCGGGACCTTCTGTGGGGTAACGCCATCTTCCTCAAGGAGGCCAACGCCATCAGCGTGGAGCTGAAGAAGAAGGTGAGAACATGGCGTGGATCAAAGACTCGGAATAACAGGTCCCCTATGCACCTCCCAGGTCCAGTTCCAGTTCGTGCTGCTGACAGACACCCTCTACTCGCCTCTACCGCCTGACCTGCTGCCGGCCAGCAAAGACCTGGACCACGCGCACTGTCCTCAGACCATGGTCGCCGTGGAGGTGCAGGACCAGAAGAACGCTGCCACTCACTACTGGACCTTGGAAAAACTAAGGTCACTTAAGCTTTGACTTGTCACTCTGTCACAACAAATACACATACTCTTACAACTCCTACAAGGGAATAATAAACAACAAATATACATACTTTTACTACTACTACGAGGTAATAATAAACAACAAATACATATGCTCTTACAACTACTATGAGGGAATAATAAACAAGGCATACTCTTACTACTACTGCAAGTGAATAATAAACAACAAATACACATACTTTTACTACTTCTCCAAGGTAATAATTAAAAACAAATACACATACTCCTACTACTACTACTAAGAGGGATTAACAAACAACACATACACATACTTTTACTACTACTACGAGGGAATAATAAGCAACAAATACACATACTCTTACTACTACTAAGAGGGAATAATAAACAACACATACTCTTACTACTACTACAAGGGAATAATAAACTACAAATACACATACTTTTACTACTACTACAAGGTAATAATAAAGAACAAATACACATACTACTACTACAACTACTAAGAGGGATTAACAAACAACACACACATACTTTTACTACTATTACAAGGGAATAATAAACAACAAATACACATACTCTTACTACTACTAAGAGGGAATAATAAACAACACATACTCTTACTACTACTACAAGGGAATAATAAACTACAAATACACATACTTTTACTACTACTACAAGGTAATAATAAACAACAAATACACATACTACTACTACTACTACCACTAAGAGGGATGAACAAAAAACACTTACTTTTACTACTACTTTGAGGGAATAATAAATAACACATACTCTTACTACTACTACTACAAGGGAATAATAAACATCAAATATCAAATACACATACTCTTACTACTACTGTTCAGAAGTCCTAATGCTTGCCTGTTCACCGGGTGTCACTAATGTCATATTTCTACTATTTCCGCGTGAAGGTCCCAAAGATGGAGTGGTAGATTATTTAGTGTGTAAACACATTGTTGTTCTTGCAGGCAGAGGCTGGATCTCATGAGGGAGATGTATGACCGCGCCGCTGAGGTTCCTCCTGCCACCACGTCAACAGACGATGGCGAGAGCGCCATGACGGGCAGCGACCCTTTTTACGACCGCTTCCCATGGTTCCGTCTGGTGGGCAGGTACGTTCCTGTGCACGGACTGGGTAGAGGAGGGCTTTCATGCCGGGGGGTCAGCACTCGTGCTTCTCTTCCCTTTCCTGCCCGGATGAGTGCAAGCTCCTTCATGGTCATAACATGGAGCCCTGCTGTGTTGTGATTGGTCCCTCACTCATGTTATGAGTCTTGCAGCCCCATGGAGATGTTTAGACCATTAGTTGTCACCTTTGATACGTCCTAATAGTTGATTTGTACACCAGCTCTTAGTTGGGTTTTTACAATAAATTATATAATATATAGTGATACTAATAAAACATTTTACACTGGGCTTTGAGATTGTCCAATCAACAAATAATAACAAACATAACATTTCATGCTAACTACTGATAATCCAAAACATTTATATAATACAACTCCCCAATTACACAACGTAATGTTAATGACAATTGGCCTGGATGCCTGTAAATTTCTCCTTAAGACATTTAAAAAAAAAAAATATATATATATATATATATATATTTTTTTTCCTTCCATATATTATCTGTTTTAAATGTTCAGTTTAGTTTTAAACCTTGTTCTATACTGTAGTTTTTAGACATCACACAGCAAACAACATGTAGACTAAGTACACATGCACATTGTACTACTACTACTACAAGTAAATAATAAACAAGTACACATACTCTTAATACTACTTTGAAGGAATAATAACAAAAACACATACTCTTACTACTACGACGAGGGAATAATAACCAACAAATACACATACTCTTACTACTACTACAAGGGAATAATAAACAAAACATACTCTTACTACTCCTGCAAGGGAATAATAACTGACAAATACACATACTCTTACTACTACTCCGACGGAATAATAACCAAAAAATACACATACTCTTACTACTACTACGACGGAATAATAAACAACAAGTACACATACTCTTACTACTACTACGACGGAATAATAAACAACAAGTACACATACTCTTACTACTACTACAGGGGAATAATAAACAACAAATACACATACTCTTACTCCTACTACAAGGGAATAATGAACAACAAATACACATACTCTTACTACTACTACGAGGGAATAATAAACAACAAATACATATACTCTTGCTACTACTACGAGGGAATAATAAACAACTAATACACATATTCTTACTACTACTACGAAGGAATAATAAACAAAAAAAACACATTCTTACTACTACTACTACCAGGGAATAATAAACAACAAATACACATACTTTTACTACTACTACAAAGGAATAATAAACGAAACATACTCTTACTACTCCTGCAAGGGAATAATAACCAACAAATACACATACTCTTACTACAACTACGACGGAATAATAAACAACAAATACACATACTCTAACTACTACTACGAGGGAATAATAAACAACACTTACTCTTACTACTCCTGCAAGGGAATAATAAACAACAAATACACATACTCTTACTACTACTATGAGGGAATAATAAACAACAAGTACACATATTCTTACTACTATTTTTCCTGAGGGAACTCTCCTGAAAGAATCAATAAAGCACTAGCCATCTACTACTGCGAGGGAATAATAAACAACACATACATACTCTATTACTAATACTACGATGAATAATAAACAACAAATACGCTTGCTCTTACTACTACTACGAGGGAATAATAAACAACAAATACACATACTCTTACTGCTACTATGAGGGAATAATAAACAACGAATATGCATACTCTTACTACTACTACTGCGAGAGGGTAATAAACAACACATACTCTTACTACTACTAGGAGGGATTAATAAACAACGAATACACATACTCTTACTACTACTACTGCGTTCTGCGAGAGAGTAATAAACAACACATACTCTTACTACTACTAGGAGGGATTAATAAACAACAAATACACATACTCTTACTGCTACTATGAGGGAATAATAAACAACGAATATGCATACTCTTACTACTACTACTGCGAGAGAGTAATAAACAACACATACTCTTACTACTACTAGGAGGGATTAATAAACAACGAATACACATACTCTTACTACTACTACGAGAGAATAATAAACAAAACATACTCTTACTACGAGGGAATAATAAACAACACGCACACATACTCTTACTACTACTAGGAGGGATTAATAAACAACGAATACACATACTCTTACTACTACTACGAGAGAATAATAAACAAAACATACTCTTACTACGAGGGAATAATAAACAACACGCACACATACTCTTACTACTACTATGAGGGAATAATAAACAACGAATACACATACTCTTACTACTACTACAAGGGAATAATAAACAACACGTACACATACACTTACTACTACTATGAGGGAATAATAAACAACGAATACACATACTCTTACTACTACTACTACTACTACAAGGGAATAATAAACAACACATACTCTTACTTCTACTACGAGGGAATAATAAACAACGAATACACCTACTCTTACTACTACTAGTACTACTAACATGACAAGCTTGCAATTCAACAATATCCCTGTTTGTGGACAAGAATGTGGACAATCTTTTTATGAACTAGCGCTAACACAACTCAGTGAAAAGACTCAACAGAGCTGCCGTGAAAAGTGTTATAAGTAATAAAGTATTAAATGAAAAAATAATGAAAGTATACTTTTTCCAGTATCGTAAAAGTGGTGGCATTAATGAAATATGATTAAATTACTTAATCAAATAAAGTTAAATGTGTGTAATCCATACTTTGTCATATGTAATAATAAATTAAATAATAATCATCATTAATAATAATATATTTATAAATATTAAATAATAATGATTTTTAAATAATACATTAATAAATATAACACATTGAATACTTGTTTAATTATAATACATTTAAATCATTATGAATAATACATGAATAATAATGAAATAATAAATATATAAAACATTGAATAACGACTTAAATATATTCAATTAAAATAATAAGAAAACTGAAATTATGAAATGATAATTTACAAATAAATGTCCTTGTCTTTGGGCTTCGTCATGAGAACCATCGCACCGACTATTGTGACTTCCAGGTTGATGACGGTTCCTATTCAGGCAGCGACTACTTCTGCCTGCATCCCTCTAACGCTCATCTACTAGCAAGTGTTTCTCTCTTAACTCTACTAACCCACTTCCCGTGTCTCTGGTGCATCAGAAACCCTCTTTTCAACACTTGCATGAGCGAGCGCATGAGCGAGCCCACCCCGTCCCCGACCCTCTCCAGCTCTGAAATGACCGAGCCGGCGGAGGGTCGAGGGGAGGAGGAGGAGGAGTTGGAGGACCTGGACGATGATATCTTTTTGGACGACTCCTGCTTGGAGCTGGGGGGAGAGGAGGAGGAGGAGGAGGAGGAGCGAGAGCTCTGCCCAGGCTCCAGCGAAGGCCAGGATCCCTTTTACGACCGCTCGCCGTTATTCAGTGTAGTGGGAAGGTTGGTGAGGTTTCGCTGCTGGACGGAACTAGCTCTTTCACGCTGAGACGCACATTTGTCAAACACAACCACAAGGTGGTGTCCAAATCCACCACTTTTTTTGCTCCAAGCAGGACCTTCTTCATAGTACCAGGTTCAACCAAATCCTTATGGAAAATACTTTTCCATATAGTAGCTGCACCGGACTATAAGATACATTAGGGTTGTACGGTATACCTGTATTAGTATAGCACCGCGATACTAATGAATCATATTCGGTACTATACCGCCTCTGAAATATACCAGCCCACCCCTCCTGTTACGACTTGGTATCGGATTGATACCCATATTTGTGGTATCATCCAAAACTAATGTAAAGTATCAAACCAGAGAAGAAGAAGTGATTATTACATCTAAACAGAAGTGTAGATAGAACATGTTAAAAGAGAAAATAAGCAGATATTAACTGTAAATGAACAAGTAGATTAATAATATTTTTTTACAGTTTGTCCTTTATAATATAGACGAAATAATAGGTAGATAAATGACACTATTCAGTAGGATTTAAGGTCCAAGCTTACATCACACTCAAATTTTTACTGCATAGCTTTGGTAAGTGCAGGAGTGAGAAGAGGTTTTAAAATACAGTAATTAGCGCATGCTTACTTTTACCGCATTTCTTTGGTAAGTGCCGGAGTGAGAAGAGGTTTTAAAATACAGTAATTAGCGCATGCTTACTTTTACCGCATGCCTTTGGTAAGTGCCGGAGTGAGAAGAGGTTTTAAAATACAGTAATTAGCGCATGCTTACTTTTACCGCATGCCTTTGGTAAGCGCCGGAGTGAGAAGAGGTTTTAAAATACAGTAATTGGCGCATGCTTACTTTTACCGCATGCCTTCGGTAAGCGCCGGAGTGAGAAGAGGTTTTAAGATACAGTAATTAGCGCATGCTTACTTTTACCGCATGCCTTTGGTAAGCGCAGGAGTGAGAAGAGGTTTTAAAATACAGTAATTAGCGCATGCTTACTTTTACCGCATGCCTTTGGTAAGTGCCGGAGTGAGAAGAGGTTTTAAAATACAGTAATTAGCGCATGCTTACTTTTACCGCATGCCTTTGGTAAGTGCCGGAGTGAGAAGAGGTTTTAAAATACAATAATTAGCGCATGCTTACTTTTACCGCATGCCTTCGGTAAGCGCAGGAGTGAGAAGATGTTTTAAAATACAGTAATTAGCGCATGCTTACTTTTACCGTATGCCTTTGGTAAGCGCCGGAGTGAGAAGAGATTTTAAAATACAGTAATTGGCGCATGCTTACTTTTACCGCATGCCTTTGGTAAGCGCCGGAGTGAGAAGAGATTTTAAAATACAGTAATTGGCGGATGCTTACTTTTACCGCATGCCTTTGGTAAGCGCAGGAGTGAGAAGAGGTTTTAAAATACAGTAATTAGCGCATGCTTACTTTTACCGCATGCCTTTGGTAAGCGCCGGAGTGAGAAGAGGTTTTAAAATACAGTAATTAGCGCATGCTTACTTTTACCGCATGCCTTTGGTAAGTGCCGGAGTGAGAAGAGGTTTTAAAATACAGTAATTAGCGCATGCTTACTTTTACCGCATGCCTTTGGTAAGCGCCGGAGTGAGAAGAGGTTTTAAAATACAGTAATTGGCGCATGCGTACTTTTACCGCATGCCTTCGGTAAGCGCAGGAGTGAGAAGAGGTTTTAAGATACAGTAATTAGCGCATGCTTACTTTTACCGCATGCCTTTGGTAAGCGCAGGAGTGAGAAGAGGTTTTAAAATACAGTAATTAGCGCATGCTTACTTTTACCGCATGCCTTTGGTAAGTGCCGGAGTGAGAAGAGGTTTTAAAATACAGTAATTAGCGCATTCTTACTTTTACCGCATGCCTTTGGTAAGCGCCGGAGTGAGAAGAGGTTTTAAAATACAGTAATTAGCGCATGCTTACTTTTACCGCATGCCTTTGGTAAGCGCCGGAGTGAGAAGAGGTTTTAAAATACAGTAATTAGCGCATGCTTACTTTTACCGCATGCCTTCGGTAAGCGCAGGAGTGAGAAGAGGTTTTAAAATACAGTAATTAGCGCATGCTTACTTTTACCGCATGCCTTTGGTAAGCGCAGGAGTGAGAAGAGGTTTTAAAATACAGTAATTAGCGCATGCTTACTTTTACCGCATGCCTTTGGTAAGTGCCGGAGTGAGAAGAGGTTTTAAAATACAGTAATTAGCGCATGCTTACTTTTACCGCATGCCTTTGGTAAGTGCCGGAGTGAGAAGAGGTTTTAAAATACAATAATTAGCGCATGCTTACTTTTACCGCATGCCTTCGGTAAGCGCAGGAGTGAGAAGAGGTTTTAAAATACAGTAATTAGCGCATGCTTACTTTTACCGCATGCCTTTGGTAAGCGCCGGAGTGAGAAGAGATTTTAAAATACAGTAATTGGCGCATGCTTACTTTTACCGCATGCCTTTGGTAAGCGCCGGAGTGAGAAGAGATTTTAAAATACAGTAATTGGCGCATGCTTACTTTTACCACATGCCTTTGGTAAGCGCAGGAGTGAGAAGAGGTTTTAAAATACAGTAATTAGCGCATGCTTACTTTTACCGCATGCCTTTGGTAAGCGCCGGAGTGAGAAGAGGTTTTAAAATACAGTAATTAGCGCATGCTTACTTTTACCGCATGCCTTCGGTAAGCGCAGGAGTGAGAAGAGGTTTTAGAATACAGTAATTAGCGCATGCTTACTTTTACCGCATGCCTTTGGTAAGCGCAGGAGTGAGAAGAGGTTTTAAAATACAGTAATTAGCGCATGCTTACTTTTACCGCATGCCTTTGGTAAGTGCCGGAGTGAGAAGCAGTTTTAAAATACAGTAATTAACGCATGCTTACTTTTACCGCATGCCTTTGGTAAGCGCCGGAGTGAGAAGAGGTTTTAAAATACAGTAATTAGCGCATGCTTACTTTTACCGCATGCCTTTGGTAAGCGCCGGAGTGAGAAGAGGTTTTAAAATACAGTAATTAGCGCGTGCTTACTTTTACCGCATGCCTTCGGTAAGCGCAGGAGTGAGAAGAGGTTTTAAAATACAGTAATTAGCGCATGCTTACTTTTCCGCATGCCTTTGGTAAGCGCAGGAGTGAGAAGAGGTTTTAAAATACAGTAATTAGCGCATGCTTACTTTTACCGCATGCCTTTGGTAAGTGCCGGAGTGAGAAGAGGTTTTGAAATACAGTAATTAGCGCATGCTTACTTTTACCGCATGCCTTTGGTAAGCGCTGGAGTGAGAAGAGGTTTTAAAATACAGTAATTAGCGCATGCTTACTTTTACCGCATGCCTTCGGTAAGCGCAGGAGTGAGAAAAGGTTTTAAAATACAGTAATTAGCGCATGCTTACTTTTACCGCATGCCTTTGGTAAGCGCCGGAGTGAGAAGAGGTTTTAAAATACAGTAATTGGCGCATGCTTACTTTTACCGCATGCCTTTGGTAAGCGCAGGAGTGAGAAGAGGTTTTAAAATACAGTAATTAGCGCATGCTTACTTTTACCGCATGCCTTTGGTAAGCGCCGGAGTGAGAAGAGGTTTTAAAATACAGTAATTGGCGCATGCTTACTTTTACCGCATGCCTTTGGTAAGTGCCGGAGTGAGAAGAGGTTTTAAAATCCAGTAATTAGCGGATGACAGAGCTCTCATGTTATTAGTTTGCAACTTAAAACAGCAATTTTTGGGCAATATTCTCGTCATTAAAGGTTGTTTAACTTGAGCACAGACCTCATTCTCGGCCAGAAATGCAGAATAACGAGGATTGTAATGTGAAGTGAATTATATTTATATAGCGCTTTTTCTCTAGTGACTCAAATCGCTTTACATAGTGAAACCCAATATCTAAGTTACATTTAAACCAGTGTGGGTGGCACTGGGAGCAGGTGGGTAAAGTGTCTTGCCCAAGGACACAACAGCAGTGACTAGGATGGCGGAAGCGGGAATCGAACCTGCAACCCTCAAGTTGCTGGCACGGCCGCTCTACCAACCGAGCTATGCCATCCCAACAAGAAACATATGTTTAATGTACCCTAAGAGTTTTTGTTCAAATAAAGCCCATAATGCAATTTTTTGTGGTACCCTTTATTTAGAAAAGTATCAAAATAATTTGGATATTGGGACAACACCAAACTAGATACACACAGAATTATTCTGCAAATGTTTATTTACATACTTTAACTGTCTCCACATGGTGTCTGTAACAAGGCAGTAAAACGGCTGATCGAACAAAACAGAAGTCATTGTCATGGACCCCGCTCACTTGTAAACCAGCTCTCCAATAAGCTAAACAGACTCAATAACTCCGCGGTGACGTTTTGGTGCGTTTACCGGGGGATTTTGTGAAAGTGAAACAATACAAAAAGAATGCAAATGCAAGTTAAAAATAGGAACACAGACACTCGTAAACGTGTTAGCATATTCGCTCATGCTAACTACGCTGGCGTCATTACATTAAGATAGCACGAATCCTTACAGACATCACACATTGGACGCTTTAGTAAGTATGAACAGTTTTAGTTATATTTTAAAATTGACAATCGTTGCTTGGAGTGATAAAAATGAAGAATCCACGGGCGTAGAAATGCTGTGAGCGGATAAAAGACAAATGGGACTTCTGTTGGGAAAAAAATAATAATAATAAAATCATAAAATGGAAGGACACTGCAGCACCTACATTGAGTGAACTGGTCCACTTTGCTAGTTGACATTTATTTCCAACATGTTTACAGTATTTGTATGATAAATCACATATTTTCATTTGTCTTTAAAACATGCCCAAAAAGGAGCAGGAAGAAGCAAAGCGTATCTAATCCTCCCCCTACTTTGTAGCAATTAGAGATGTCCGATAAGATGCGACCGCCGATATTATCGGCAGATAAATGCTTAAAAATGTAATATCAGCTTTTACCGGTATCTGTTTCAAAAAGTTGAATTTATGACTTTTTTAAAACGCCGCTGTACGGAGTGGTACACGGACGTAGGGAGAAATATAGCACGCCAATGTACCTTAAAGGCACTGCCTTTTCACACACACAAGTGAATGCCAGCCATACTTTGTCAACAGCCATACAGGTCACACTGAGGGTGGACGTATAAACAACTTTACCACTGTTCCAAATAAGCGCCACGCTATGCACCCACACAAAACAAGAATGACAAAACACATTTCGGGAGAACATTCGCCCCGTAACACAACATAAACACAACAGAACAAGTACCCAGAACCCCTTCCGGCACTAACTCTTCCAGGATGCTACAATATACACCTTCAGGGAGGCATGTTTAAAAAAAAAAAAATAATGCACTTTGTGACTTCAATAATAAATATGTTGCCATTTTTTTTCCATAACTTGAGCTGATTTATTTTGGAAAACTTTGTTACATTGTTTAATGCATCCAGCAGGGGGGGCATCACAAAAAAATAGGCATAATAATGTGTTAATTCCACGACTGTAAATATATCGGTATCGGTTGATATCGGGATCGGTAATTAAGAGTTGGACAATATAAAAAAGCTATTATCGGTCATCTCTAGTAGCAATTCCTGTTCTCAATTTCCACACATTCATTGTACATACAACAGTTCTCTTCATAAATAGTTCAAGTCAGTTGTGATTCACTTCATGAGATGGATAATATAATATTTCACTACGTTCGTGACATTTCTCAGCATATTTGCTTTAAAAAAAAAAAAAAAAAGCTTTTTATAGCTGTCAGCGTAAAAAAAATCCATAAATTAGCCGCACCTTCCTATAAGCCGCAGGGTTCAAAGTGTAGGGAAAAAGTTAATTATATTGGGGAATTTAGGATATATTACTATTAATGGTGTGGTGAAGCCTGCAGAGAGAGCGAAGAAGAAGTTTCAGTTTCAGTTCCTGCCAAGGCATGACAAACGAGGTGCCTATTTTAGAGACTGCTTGGACCTTGAGATTCTGTAGCCGGGTGGATTCTCCCACGGTATTGTCTGCACTTGAAGTGGATCATCATTTTAGAATGCAGGAGGACTCGAGTTGAAAGAGCTGGTTTCCACCTCAGCCGTCTCTTTTAGGCATGCCAGAGCACAAAGTCCTTTTCATTTACTGTGACCATGACCTGGTGGTCCTCCTCTGCACACCTGTCCAGCTGCCAGGTGTCCCGGTTGTGTGTGGCCAGCACAAGGCTGTTTTTGCCTGATGCGTTCTCCGCCATATGCTTTGGCTTCTTTGGAGTCCGGAAGCTTTTTTTTTTTTTTTTTTTTGTTCTCATTTTTTTTTTCTGTCCTGAGCATGCCTTCTTTACACCTCACCAATCTTGTCATACGCCTTTTTGACACTTAAATGTCCACTCCTATTGGCTCGTGGAGACGTGGCGTTTGAATGCAGCAATTTCTAACAAAGATCAAAAAAATAAAATAAAACTTCATTAAAAATTATATAATTTCAATATTTATTTTAAAAAAGACATACAAGCAGATCTTACAATCGCAACACATCCAAATAACAAGTTGTCAAATAAAACTGCAGGTACTATTACCTGCAATTTTATTTTTTAACTTGTTATTAATCAGGGCCGGTGAAGAGCCCTACTAATCAAACATAACATAGTGTAGTGTAGTGTAGTGTAGTGAAGAGCCATACTAATCGAACATAACATAGTGTAGTGAAGAACCATACTGATCAAACATAACATAGTGTAGTGTAGTGAAGAGCCCTACTAATCAAACATTATATGTTGTAGTGAAGAGCCCTACTGATCAAACATAACGTAGTGTAGTTTAGTGAAGAGCCTCACTAATCAAACATAACATAGTGTAGTGTAGTGAAGAGCCTTATTAATCAAACATAACATAGTGTAGTGTATTGAAGAGCCCTACTAATCAAACATAACATAGTGTATTGAAGAGCCCTACTAATCAAACATAACATAGTGTAGTGTAGTGAAGAGCCCTACTAATCAAACATAACATAGTGTAGTGTATTGAAGAGCCCTACTAATCAAACATAACATAGTGTATTGAAGAGCCCTACTAATCAAACATAACATAGTGTAGTGTAGTTAAGAGCTCTACCAATCAAACATAACATAGTGTAGTGTAGTGAAGAGCCCTACTAATCAAACATAACATAGTGTAGTGTATTGAAGAGCCCTACTAATCAAACATAACATAGTGTATTGAAGAGCCCTACTAATCAAACATAACATAGTGTAGTGTAGTGAAGAGCCCTACTAATCAAACATAACATAGTGTAGTGTATTGAAGAGCCCTACTAATCAAACATAACATAGTGTATTGAAGAGCCCTACTAATCAAACATAACATAGTGTAGTGTAGTGAAGAGCCCTACTAATCAAACATAACATAGTGTAGTGTATTGAAGAGCCCTACTAATCAAACATAACATAGTGTATTGAAGAGCCCTACTAATCAAACATAACATAGTGTAGTGTAGTTAAGAGCTCTACCAATCAAACATAACATAGTGTAGTGTAGTGAAGAGCCCTACTAATCAAACATAACATAGTGTAGTGTATTGAAGAGCCCTACTAATCAAACATAACATAGTGTATTGAAGAGCCCTACTAATCAAACATAACATAGTGTAGTGTAGTTAAGAGCTCTACCAATCAAACATAACATAGTGTAGTGTAGTGAAGAGCCCTACTAATCAAACATACCATAGTGTAGTGTAGTTAAGAGCTCTACCAATCAAACATAACATAGTGTAGTTAAGAGCCCTACTAATCAAACATAACATAGTGTAGTGTAGTTAAGAGCCCTACCAATCAAACATAACATAGTGTAGTGAAGAGCCCTACTAATCAAACATAACATAGTGTAGTGTAGTGAAGAGCCTTACTAATCAAACATAACATAGTGTAGTGATGTGAATAGCCCTACTAATCAAACATAACATAGTGTAGTGTAGTCAAGAGCCCTAATAATCAAACATAACAAAGTGTAGTATAGTGAGGAGCCATACTAATCAAACATAACATAGTGTAGTGTGGTGAAGAGCCCTACTGATCAAACATAGCATAATGTAGTGTAGTGAAGAGCCCTACTAATCAAACATAGTGTGATGTAGTGAAGAGCCCTACTAATCAAACATAACACAGTGTCGTGTAGTTAAGAGCCCTACCAATCAAACATAACATAGTGTAGTGAAGAACCCTACTAATCAAACATAACAGTGTAGTGTATTGAAGAGCCCTACTAATCAAACATAACATAGTGTAGTGTAGTGAAGAGCCCTACTAATCAAACATAACATAATGTAGTGTAGTGAAGAGCCCTACTAATCAAACATAATCTAGTGTAGTAAAGAGCCCTACTAATCAAACATAACATAATGTAGTGTAGTGAAGAGCCCTACTAATCAAACATAACACAGTGTATTGTAGTGAAGAGCCCTAGTAATCAAACATAACAAAGTGTAGTATAGTGAAGAGCCATACTAATCAAACATAACATAGTGTAGTGAAGAGCCCTACTAATCAAACACAACATAGTGTAGCGTAGTGAAGAGACCTACTAATCAAACATAGTGTGTTGTAGTGAAGAGCCCTACTAATCAAACATAAAGTAGTGTAGTGAAGAGCCTTTCTAATCAAACATAACATAGTGTAGTGAAGAGCCTTATTAATCAAACATAACATAGTGTCGTGTTGTGAAGAGCCCTTTCAATCAAACATAACATAGTGTAGTGTAGTCAAGAACCCTACTAATCAAACATAACATAGTGTAGTGTAGTCAAGAGCCCTACTAATCAAACATAACATAGTATAGTGTAGTGAAGAGCCTTATTAATCAAATATAACATAGTGTATTGTAGTGAAGAGCCCTAGTAATCAAACATAACAAAGTGTAGTATAGTGAAGAGCCATACTAATCAAACATAACATAGTGTAGTGAAGAGCCCTACTAATCAAACACAACATAGTGTAGCGTAGTGAAGAGACCTACTAATCAAACATAGTGTGTTGTAGTGAAGAGCCCTACTAATCAAACATAAAGTAGTGTAGTGAAGAGCCTTTCTAATCAAACATAACATAGTGTAGTGAAGAGCCTTATTAATCAAACATAACATAGTGTCGTGTTGTGAAGAGCCCTTTCAATCAAACATAACATAGTGTAGTGTAGTCAAGAACCCTACTAATCAAACATAACATAGTGTAGTGTAGTCAAGAGCCCTACTAATCAAACATAACATAGTATAGTGTAGTGAAGAGCCTTATTAATCAAACATAACATAGTGTATTGTAGTGAAGAGCCCTAGTAATCAAACATAACAAAGTGTAGTATAGTGAAGAGCCATACTAATCAAACATAACATAGTGTAGTGAAGAGCCCTACTAATCAAACACAACATAGTGTAGCGTAGTGAAGAGACCTACTAATCAAACATAGTGTGTTGTAGTGAAGAGCCCTACTAATCAAACATAAAGTAGTGTAGTGAAGAGCCTTTCTAATCAAACATAACATAGTGTAGTGAAGAGCCTTATTAATCAAACATAACATAGTGTCGTGTTGTGAAGAGCCCTTTCAATCAAACATAACATAGTGTAGTGTAGTCAAGAACCCTACTAATCAAACATAACATAGTGTAGTGTAGTCAAGAGCCCTACTAATCAAACATAACATAGTATAGTGTAGTGAAGAGCCTTATTAATCAAACATAACATAGTGTAGTGTCGTAAAGAGCCCTACTAATCAAACATAACATAGTGTAGTGTAGTTAAGAGCCCTACCAATCAAACATAACATAGTGTAGTGAAGAGCCCTACTAATCAAACATAACATAATGTAGTGTAGTGAACAGCCCTACTAATCAAACATAATATAGTGTAGTGAAGAGCCCTACTAATCAAACATAAGATAGTATGGTATATTGAAGAGCCCTACTAATCAAACATAACATAATGTAGTGTAGTGAACAGCCCTACTAATCAAACATAATATAGTGTAGTGAAGAGCCCTACTAATCAAACATAAGATAGTATGGTATATTGAAGAGCCCTACTAATCAAACATAACATAATGTAGTGTAGTGAACAGCCCTACTAATCAAACATAATACAGTGTAGTGAAGAGCCCTACTAATCAAACATAAGATAGTGTAGTGTATTGAAGAGCCCTACTAATCAAACATATAAAGTGTAGTGTAGTGAAGGGCCCTACTAATCAAACATAAGTTAGTGTAGTAGTGTAGTGAAGGGCCCTACTAATCAAACATAAGATAGTGTAGTGAAGGGCCCTACTAATCAAACATAAGTTAGTGTAGTGAAGGGCCCTACTAATCAAACATAAGTTAGTGTAGTAGTGTAGTGAAGGGCCCTACTAGTCAAACATAAGTTAGTGTAGTAGTGTAGTGAGGGGCCCTACTAATCAGACATAGGTTAGTGTAGTAGTGTAGTGAAGGGCCCTACTAATCAAACATAAGTTAGTGTAGTAGTGTAGTGAGGGGCCCTCCTAATCATACATAAGTTAGTGTAGTAGTGTAGTGAGGGGCCCTACTAATCAGACATAGGTTAGTGTAGTGAAAGCGAAAGTAAAAGGCAGCCATGGCCGTCGCAAGAGCAGTCCCAGCTTCTGTTTGCTTGCTTTGTTGTCCTCTGTGTTCACGTGGCGATCACCAAGCATCTGCTCCGGCTTGACTCCGGTCTCGTGTGCTCGCTGTGTCCCTGCAGGTCCTTTGTCTACCTCAGCAACCTGCTCTACCCCGTGCCCCTGGTCCACCGCGTGGCCGTGGTCAGCGAGAAGGGCGACGTGAAGGGTTTCCTGCGGGTGGCGGTGCAGGCCATATCGGGTAAGGGTCAGCGGTCAGCACCAGAATCCGTGTGCCAGCGAGTGACGCCAAGGCGCCCTGTGTTTCCCCCCACCCCCAGCCGACGAGGAGGCCCCGGACTACGGCTCCGGAGTGAGGCAGTCGGGCACGGCCAAGATCTCCTTTGAGGACCAGCAGTATGAGAAGGTAGAGACATGTTGGTATGGGAAGCGTTCAAGTACCAAAACGTTTGGAGTTGTGATCTTCACAAATACCAGTTTTCATCTGATAGGAAGCGTTTAAGTACCAAAACGTTCAGAGTCGTGAGCTCCCCAAAGAATTACCAGTTTTCAGGGAAGCGTTCAAGTACCAAAACATTCAGAGTCCTGATCACCCCAAAGAATTACCAGTTTCATCTGATGGGAAATGTTCAAGTACCAAAACATTCAGAGTCGTGATCTTCACAAAGAATTACCAGTTTTCGACCGATGGGAAGCGTTCAAGTACCAAAATGTTCAGAATAGTGAGCTCCCCCTAAAATTACCCATTTTCATCCGATGTGAAGTGTTCAAGTACCAAAACGTTCAGAGTCGTGATCTCCACAAAGAAATACCAGTTTTCGTCCGATGGGAGGCGTTCAAGTACTAGAATGTTCAGAGTCGTGATCTCCCCAAAGAATTACCAGTTTTCATTTAATGGGAAGCGTTCAAGTGCCAAAACGTTCAGAGTCCTGATATCCCCAAAGAAATACCAGTTTTCATCCGATGGGAAGCCTTCAAGTACCAAAACGTTCAGAGTCGTGATCTCCACAAAGAATTACCAGTTTCATCCGATGGGAAATGTTCAAGTCCCAGAACATTCAGAGTCGTGATCTCCACAAAGAATTACCAGTTTTCGACCGATGGGAAGCGTTCAAGTACCAAAACGTTCAGAATAGTGAGCTCCCCCAAAAATTACCCATTTTCACCCGATGTGAAGTGTTCAAGTACCAAAACATTTGGAGTCATGATCTCCACGGAGAATTACCAGTTTTCGTCCGATAGGAAGCGTTTAAGTACTAGAATGTTCAGAGTCGTGATCCCCCCCAAAGAATTACCAGTTTCATCCGATGGGAAATGTTCAAGTACCAAAACATTCAGAGTCGTGATCTCCAAAAATAATTACCAGTTTTCATTCGATGGGAAGCGTTCAAGTACCAAAACATTCAAAGTCCTGATCCCCCCCAAAGAATTACCAGTTTCATCCGATGGGAAATGTTCAAGTCCCAGAACATTCAGAGTCGTGATCTCCACAAAGAATTACCAGTTTTCGATCGATGGGAAGCGTTCAAGTACCAAAACGTTCAGAATAGTGAGCTCCCCCAAAAATTATCCATTTTCACCCGATGTGAAGTGTTCAAGTACCAAAACGTTTGGAGTCATGATCTCCACGGAGAATTACCAGTTTTCATCCGATGGTAAGCGTTCAAGTACCAAAACGTTCAGAGTCGTGATATCCACAAAGAAATATCAGTTTTCGTCCGATGGGAAGCGTTTAAGTACTAGAATGTTCAGAGTCGTGATCTCCCCAAAGAATTACCAGTTTCATCCGATGGGAAATGTTCAAGTACCAAAACATTCAGAGTCGTGATCTCCACAAAGAATTACCAGTTTTCGATCGATGGGAAGCGTTCAAGTTTCAAAACGTTCAGAATAGTGAGCTCCCCCAAAAATTACCCATTTTCACCCGATGTGAAGTGTTCAAGTACCAAAACGTTTGGAGTCATGATCTCCACGGAGAATTACCAGTTTTCATCCGATGGTAAGCGTTCAAGTACCAAAACGTTCAGAGTCGTGATCTCCACAAAGAAATACCAGTTTTCGTCCGATGTGAAGCGTTCAAGTACCAGAATGTTCAGAGTCGTGATCTCCCCAAAGAATTACCAGTTTTCATTTAATGGGAAGCGTTCAAGTGCCAAAACGTTCAGAGTCCTGATATCCCCAAAGAATTACCTGTTTCATCCGGTGGGAAGTGTTCGAGTACCAAAACATTCAGAGTCCTGATCTCCCCAAAGAATTACCAGTTTCATCCGATGGGACGCGTTCGAGTACCAAAACGTTCGGAGTCGTGATCTCCACAAAGAATTACCAGTTTTCCAGGACATGTTGATAATAAACGGGCCACATTCCTCACCCGATTAGAACTGTCCCACCCTCCACACACTCCACTCAACTTGGACAATCAAACTACCAGGTTGGAACAATTTCCAGGAATTCCCAGTTTCCAAGAGTCCTATTATCACCTCCACTTGGAAAGTTTTCACAATCCACTTTTTTCAGCCATTTTTGACCATTCCCACTTCAAAGCATTCTTACTTGTAAGGACTGGTGGGTATTGTGGTGCCGGGTTGGATTCCCTCGATGATGCGTTGACGTGAACACAACAAAGGTAGGATCTTAAAATATTTATTTAATTAAGAGGGAGCTCTGAACAGAAATACTGGAGCTACTAAAAGGCAAACCAAAAACGCTAGTATGAAAAGTAGGAAGTAAAAATAGACAAACTAAAATGGCACGTTGGCACAAAAGAGAAAACAAATCATCAGTATGTAAACTGGAAAAAACAAGTGGCTTAGCGTGAGAAGCTAGCGAGAATAGACATACTTGCGTGAAAGTAAATTATCAAAATCCAGACGTACAGTTGCGTGAGAGCAAACTATGAACCCAGACCGAATGAACAGAAAAGGGTGGCTTAAATAGGAGGGTGATAATTAGTAGCAGGTGTGTGGGGCGAGACTAGCAGGTGGACTGATTAGTGACCATGGTGATGAAGCAAACAGGAAATAAGGAGTAGGAGAAATATACAAAATGGAAAAATAAATAGTGTAGATCTGAGCAGCGGATCGCAACATTACTCATCGGGACAAAAAAAACCTACCATTTTTCTTTCTGTACAAATTCCCAGTTTTCCCGAAATTCCAGGTATTCCGAAATACCGATTCAAATGTAAAAATATTACCACGTCAACAATTTTTTAATTGTTTTGAAAAATTACAACTCCAGCCATTCATCCATTCATATAATCTAGTACAATTGTATAACCTATATTGTCACAAGCGTGTGTCTCGCTCTCGCTCCAACTCCAACCCAGGTGTGTCTGCCCGGCTGCTGCTGATAAGCATGGCAGGTGATTGGAATACCCAGCTGGGTAATCCAATCATCTGCCAGCTGTACTCCAAGGCTGGTCCTTACACACCTCGCTCCGCGGCAGCCTCACAGACCCCACCCCCCATCCACCTCCTCCTTCTTTCCACCCTGGCCTATTGTCTTTTTGGGACTCATTTTAACAAAAGGGACAAAATGAAACTTGGCAAAACTCTATCTGTTTGGAAACATCGGATACGATCGCTCCTTTCAAGTTCCGCCGCGCCAAAACCGGGCCTGAGCCCTGGTTGAGTGACGTCACCCGTGCAGGCCAGGCGTGAATGTAGGAGAGCAGAGAGAAAATGGGGAAAAAAAGAGCTCTGTTCAAGACCATTAACATTGTCATTGATGCTCCCAGATCTGTTGGTTTTGATGCTTCTTCTGAATTCTGTGAAAATGTTCTCCACTTTTTCACTGACAAAATTGTGTCAACGAGGCAGTTTATTTTAGTCTTCCTATGACCCTTCTATTGCTCCGCACTTCTCTTCTGTTTTCCGTCAAACTATTTATTTTTGTCGCACTTTTCTGCTAGTTCCAGTCCGAGTCCTGCTCGGCGGGCCTGTCCCGGACCGGGACCTCCCAGGAGGAGCTTCGGATCGTAGAAGGCGAGGGTCAGAGCGCCGAGATGGGACCCTCGGCGGACGAAGTCAACAATAACACATGTGCGGGTAATTGTGTGGCAGCCATACCTGCAGCGTCCCCGCCCTATGGAATCACCTCGCCGGTCTCATTTTCGTCTTTGATTGATGGCAGCTGGTGGCGAAGAAGGCGAGCCCGGTCTGGACGACCAGACGGACCCTCCGGAGCACCTCAGGGTGGGCAGCGTTTTCACCTTTAGGGTGACTGTGCTGCAAGCCTCCAGTATCTCCGCAGAGTACGCCGACATCTTCTGCCAGTTCAAGTGAGTAAAGGGTCTTGATCAAAATGTTACTTTGTTATATTCTGTGTCCAACTATTACATAATACTATCTGGGTCAATACGTTACTTTGTTACATTCTGTATAAAACTATTACATACTCCTCTCTGGGTCAAGATGTTACTTTGTTACATTCTGTCCAACTATTACATACTCCTCTCTGGGTCAAGATGTTACTTTATTACATTCTGGGTCCAACTACTACGTAATACTCTTTGGGTCAAGACGTTACTTTTTTACATTCTGTATCAAACTATTACATACTCCTCTCTGGGTCAAGATGTTACTTTATTACATTCTGGGTCCAACTACTACTTAATAGTCTCTGGGTCAAGACGTTACTTTATTACATTCTTTGTCCGACTATTACGTAATACTCTCTGGGTCAAGACAGAACTTTTTTAAATTCTGGGTCCAACTTTTACGTAATACTCTATGGGTCAAGACGTTACTTATTACATTCTGTCCAACTATTACATACTCCTCTCTGGGTCAAGATGTTACTTTATTACATTCTGGGTCCAACTACTACGTAATATTCTCTTGGTCAAAACGTTACTTTATTACATTCTTTGTCCGACTATTACGTAATACTCTCTGGGTCAAGACGGAACTTTTTTAAATTCTGGGTCCAACCTTTACGTAATACTCTCTAGGTCAAGACGTTACTTTATTACATTCTGTATCAAACTATTACATACTCCTCTCTGGGTCAAGATGTTACTTTATTACATTCTGGGTCCAACTACTACGTAATAGTCTCTGGGTCAAGACGTTACTTTATTACATTCTTTGTCCGACTATTACGTAACACTCTCTGGGTCAAGACAGAACTTTTTTAAATTCTGGGTCCAACTTTTACGTAATACTCTATGGGTCAAGACGTTACTTTATTACATTCTGTCCAACTATTACATACTCCTCTCTGGGTCAAGATGTTACTTTATTACATTCTGGGTCCAACTACTACGTAATATTCTCTTGGTCAAGACGTTACTTTATTACATTCTTTGTCCGACTATTACGTAATACTCTCTGGGTCAAGACAGAACTTTTTTAAATTCTGGGTCCAACCTTTACGTAATACTCTCTAGGTCAAGACGTTACTTTATTACATTCTGTATCAAACTATTACATACTCCTCTCTGGGTCAAGATGTTACTTTATTACATTCTGGCTCCAACTACTACGTAATAGTCTCTGCGTCAAGACGTTACTTTATTACATTCTTTGTCCGACTATTACATAATACTCTCTGGGTCAAGACAGAACTTTTTTACATTCTGGGTCCAACTATTACGTAATACTCTCTGGGTCAAGACGTTACTTTATTACATTCTGTATCAAACTACTACATACGCCTCTCTGGGTCCAACTACTACGTAATAGTCTCTGGGTCAAGACGTTACTTTATTACATTCTGTGGCCAACTATTACGTAATATTCTCTGGGTCAAGACGTCACTTTATTACATTCTATGTACAACTATTATGTAATAGTCTCTGGGTCAAGACGTTACTATATTACATTCTGTGTCCAACTATTACGTAATACTCTCGGGGTCAAGATGTTACTTTATTACATTCTGGGTCCAACTACTACGTAATAGTCTCTGGGTCAAGACGTTACTTTATTACATTCTGTGTACAACTATTACGTAATACTCTCTGGGTCAAGACGTTACTTTGTTACATTCTGGGTCCAACTATTACGTAATCCTGTCTGGGTCAAGATGTTACTTTCTACGATAAACACTTGATGATGTTATCCTTCAGCTTCATTCACCGCCACGATGAGGCCTTCTCCACTGAGCCCCTGAAGAACACAGGCCGGGGCCCCCCGCTGGGCTTCTACCACGTGCAGAATGTAAGAACTGCCCACATATTAAATGTTGACGATACGTTTTTTCACGCTGCCTGTCTTTTTTGTTTTAGATCGCGGTGGAAGTCACCAAGTCCTTGGTGGACTACATCAAGACCCAGCCTCTGGTGTTTGAGGTGTTTGGACACTACCAGAAGCAGCCTTTTCTTCCCCTCTGTAAAGACGTCATCAGGTACTCCCCGCTGTGCAAAACTGTCTTTCATTGAGAACAGACCTCCGCCAAAGCAGAATTCAGCATTTTTTTTATTATCCGACATGTTTTTATGGCTTCCATTCAACCTTCCAATGTTTGGGCAAAACTAGAACAAAGCAGGTGATAATAGGAGAGACGAGAGATGGCTACACAATCCGGTACTTTTTTTTTAGCACCGGCCGAAACCCACTGGATTCGTGCCACTCCAGCAGCACTGAGAGCGAACTCAACCAAACTACCTTTAGCTAACGTTACAATTTTCAACGCAAACAAGTAAAGTAAGGCTCCCTTTTTTTTCAGCCATTCCTTTATTTAAGCCGCACCCAACAAATTTTAGAAGAAATTAATATTTTCCATGTACAAAACCCATTTCCATTTGAGTTGGGAAATTGTGTTAGTTGTAAATATAAACGGAATACAATGATTTGCAAATCATTTTCAACCCATATTCAGTTGAATGCACTACAAAGGCAACATATTTGATGTTCAAACTCATAAACTTTTTTTTTTTTTGCAAATAACAATGAACTTAGAATTTCATGGCTGCAACACGTGCCAAAGTATTTGGAAAAGGGCATGTTCATTACTGTGTTACATCACCTTTTCTTTTAACAACACTCAAAAAACGTTTGGGAACTGAGGAATTTAATTGTCGAAGCTTTGAAAGTGGAATTCCTTCCCATTTTTGTTTTATGTAGAGCTTCAGTCGTTCAACAGCCCGGGGTCTCCGCTGTCGTATTTTACGCTTCATAATGCGCCACACATTTTCCATGGGAGACAGGTCTGGACTGCAGGCGGGCCAGGAAAGTACCCGCACTCTTTTTATATGAAGCCACGTTGTTGTAACACGTGCTGAATGTGGCTTGGTATTGTCTTGCTGAAATAAGCAGGGGCGTCAATGAAAAAGACGGCGCTTAGATGGCAGCATATGTTGTTCCAAAACCTGTATGTACCTTTCAGCATTAATGGTGCCTTCACAGATGTGTAAGTTACCCATGCCTTGGGCACTAATGCACCCCCATACCATCACAGATGCTGACTTTTGAGCTTTGCGTGGATAACAGTATGGATGGTTCGCTTCCCCTTTGGTCCAAATGACACAATGTCGAATATTTCCAAAAACAATTTGAAATGTGGACTCGTCAGACCACAGAACACTTTTACACTTTGCATCAGTCTATCTTAGATGATCTCAGGCCCAGAAAGGCGGCGGCCTTTCTGGATGTTGTTGATAAATGGCTTTCGCTTTGCATAGTAGAGCTTTAACTTGCACTTACAGATGTAGCGATGAACTGTATTTAGTGACAGTGGTTTTCTGAAGTGTTCCTGAGCCCATGTGGTGATATCCTTTAGAGATTGATGTCGGTTTTTGATACAGTGCCGTCTGATGGGATCAAAGGTCACGGTCATTGAATGTTGTTTTCTGGCCATGCCGCTTACGTGGAGTGATTTCTCCAGATTCTCTGAACTTTTTGATGATATTATGGAGCGTAGATGTTGAAATCCCTAAATTTCTTGCAATTGCACTTTGAGAAACGTTGTTCTTAAACTGTTTGACTATTTGCTCACGCAGTTGTGGACAAAGGGGTGTACCTCGCCCCATCCTTTCTTGTGAAAGACTGAGCATTTTTTGGGAAGCTGTTTTATACCCAATCATGGCACCCACCTGTTCCCAATTAGCCGGCACACCTGTGGGATGTTCCCAATAAGTGTTTGATGAGCATTCCTAAACTTTATCAGTATTTATTGCCACCTTTCCCAACTTCTTTGTCACGTGTCGCTGGCACCAAATTCTAAAGTTAATGATTATTTGCACACAAAAAAAAAAAAATCAGTTTGAACATTAAATATGTTGTCTTTGTAGCTTATTCAACTGAATATGGGTTGGAAAAGGATTTGCAAATCATTGTATTCCGTTTATATTTACATCTAACACAATTTCCCAACTCATATGGAAACGGGGTTTGTATATTTTTGACCCATATTTATATATATATTAGCAAAACACAAGTTGCAAGATAAATAAATGGCACTTGGCGGATGTATTCAGAGAGTTATTCTAAACCCTGTCTCCTTTCCCCAGTCCACTGCGGCCGTCCAGGAGACAGTTCCCACGGGTGATGCCCCTCTCCCAACCAGGTAAAAACACTCCCCACCCTGTGCACCAGGTGTTAGCATGTCGCCCTCCCGCCCTTCGCTGTCATCTTAGCTGCCTGTCATTGGCTGTGAGCAGCGGACGCCACAGCGGACCAGGACAAATCGCTGGAGCTGATCCGATACCTGGTCCCGGACGTGCTCAACGGGGCGCTGGTGGACTCGCTCTCGGGCCACGCCCTGTCCGCCGCTGGCCTGGCCGCTTCCTTCCTGCTGGAAGCGAACGAGCGAGCTCAGCTGCAAGCCCCGCCCGCCGCTATTTGTTCTGTTATTAAAGCTCAGACGCCGGGTTGGTTAACGAGGCCGATCCAAGGGAATCCCTTCCCCCAAAGTTTCTTTGTTCTATATCAGTCACTGTCACAGTGGCTGCTCGTGTGGGTTTCGACCTTAATGACGCTCTTAAAGCCACCTGGCCTTTCAGCAAATAAGTCATCTGATACTTGTTTGCTGTGGGGATTCTGGCCTTGGATTGGCTCTCTGTGTTGACTCTCCCTCCTCCTACCTTACACCTCTGGTGTATACCTTCACCGACCTCTAATATCTATACCTTCACCGACCTCTAATATGTATTAGGGATGCACCGAAATGAAAATTTGTGGCCGAAGCCGAAGCCGAATAATGAATGCATTTTTTCACAATTTATTTAATATTGCATAAATAGCCTAGAAAAAATATTTAGACATGTTTTTCAAATAAAGTATTTTTTTATTGAATATTGACATTTTTTTAATATTCCAGTAGCTCTTGCTTTTCAAAAAAAGCACAAAGTTTTTCATTTATATCAGGCCTTCAAACAAAACATGCAGTCCAAAAAAAATGAAGTACATTAAAGTGGATAAACCCACAACAAATGAATTATTGTCCTTTTGGCAAAAGTCTGCTTAGCCACAGTAGATATGCTAATAATGTAAACAGAAGGCTCAAGTAAATCTCAATTAAGTGTGTGCTTGTAACCTCATACACTTATACAGGTAGCCTACACAACAGGCTAATAATGTAAACAGAAGGCTCAAGTAAATCTCAATTAAGTGTGTGCTTGTAACCTCTTACACTTATACAGGTAGCCTACACAACAGGCTAATAATGTAAACAGAGGCCCCACTAAATCTCAATAAGTGTGTGCTTGTAACCTCATACACTTATACAGGTACACAACATATCCCAACGTCACCGCGTCACTGCATGTTGGTTGATTGCGTCACCGCGTCAAAAAATTGCGTCACACGCCACTATTCGGCCTTGTTTTTAACTCATTCCACCGAAGGCCGAATGTGGCTTTTTTTGCCATATTCGGCCGAATATATTCGGTTACCGATTAATCAGTGCAACCCTAATATGTATACTTACAGTATTACCAGGGGCGCCGCTAGGGATTTTGGGCCTCATGAAAATAATCTTTACAGAACCCCCAAGTTAGTGTTATTATTTTTTCTGTATCATAATTTCATCACCATTAGGGGCCTCTCTGAGCCCACCTCCATCATGGGCCCCTAGAATCCGTCTCCTGTACCCCCCCTTTTCGGCGCCCCTGCTTATTACACCTTCACCGACCTTTAATATGTATACCTATTACACCTTCACCGACCTCTAATATGTACAGTGGGGCAAAAAAGCATTTAGTCAGCCACCGATTGTGCAAGTTCTCCCACTTAAAATGATGACAGAGGTCTGCAATTTTCATCATAGGTACACTTCAACTGTGAGAGACGGAATAGTAAAACAAAATCCAGGAATTCACATTGTAGTAATTTTAAATAATTTATTTGTAAATTATGGTGGAAAATAAGTATTTGGTCAACCATTCAAAGCTCTCACTGATGGAAGGAGGTTTTGGCTCAAAATCTCAGGATACATGGCCCCATTCATTCTTTCCTTAACACGGATCAATCGTCCTGTCCCCTTAGCAGAAAACCAGCCCTAAAGCACGATGTTTCCACCCCCATGCTTCACAGTAGGTATGGTGTTCTTGAGATGCAACTCAGTATTCTGCTTCCTCCAAACACGACGAGTTGAGTTTATACCAAAAAGTTTTATTTTGGTTTCATCCGACCACATGACATTCTCCCAATCCTCTGCTGTATCATCCATGTGTCCATTTTGGTATATGATGAAAATTACAGACTTCTGTCATCATTTTAAGTGGGAGAACTTGCACAATCGGTGGCTGACTAAATACTTTTTGCCCCACCTATTACACCTTCACCGCCCTCGAATAGAAATGTGATGATGATGCTGACTATTGATTGTTTTCAGAGGTTACCACGGTGCGAGAGACTATTTGCTCTTGTGTTGGGTTGTGCAGGTGAATTTAGTGAACACGGTTCCCACACATCCTGGTAAACCTGAAAAAATCATTAAAAAAAAATGTTAAATGACATGAAAGATAAGAATGTATCCCCTCACCTACCTGGTGAGCAAACACAAAGGGGTCTTCCACATGTAGAACTGTCCTTACCTTAAATTAATATTTGTTTCTTAGCAGTGATACTCAGCTGCAATACACCTTTCCACCACTTGTGGCAGTAGTGACAATATCAAACAAACAGGAGTTTCTTAAGCGCAAAAATGATGACTAAAGTTGTGAAGCTTTATTTTAATTTGCACTTAAATTTATTTTTTCAAGAAACATTTATATTATTGATTAATCTAATTAAAATACATTTATTTCAGCACTATTGTACGTACCTTTATTCTTATTGATCTAATTTAACGAGTCCCGTCTTTTACAGTATTTATTTAGTAATCAGCCTGACCTTAGCCTTGATAATCATCTTTCTGATGAACACCAGGTTGTCAACTGGAAGAAGGTCAGATATAATTATTATTTCCCAACAACTTCAAAACAATTAAGTGTAGTTTAAAAGGCTGTGGACGCGTTGATTAAACACCAAAAAGGGGAAATCAGAGAATAAGTCATTCAGGAATAGTCCTAAAGAATCATTTCCGGGAAAGAGTGGGAACCCTGACTAAATTCAACGCATCACTAAGAACGGTTTCAGCTTTTATTTTGAAGTGGCCAAACCTGGTGGGGGTGTATTCATTGGGAAGTTGGAATCTTCCTTCCTCTCGTCTTCCCTCTTTCCTTCCTGCCTAGAATCTAAAAACTGGCCCACTTCCTGTCTGACCTCTCCTTCTACGTACCCTTTTTAGTACCTGCCACCAAGCTGACAGCCGTGACCCGTCCACAGGCCGGGCCGTGCCACTGCAAATACGACCTGATGGTTTTTTTCGAGATCTGCGAGCTGGAGGCCAACGGGGAGTGAGTATGGCCTCTGTTGGTGATTTATTTTTTAGGGATTCATCATGAAATGAAAGGAGCGCGTTGTGTGTTTTTCTAGTTACATCCCGGCTGTGGTGGACCACAGAGGAGGGATGCCTTGTCACGGCACATTCCTGCTGCACCAGGTGAGTCGCTCCCACCTGGACTTGTGTACAACTTCCTCACACAATAAAAGCTCTAATTAATTGCCCAGTTGCCAATAGTTGCTGAGGGGGGAGGTGACGGCAACAGACTGTTCACATTGACATGATAAAATACGATAGGAAGAAACGGGAATTGTACTGTTCACATCGACATGATAACATCTGATGCAAGTCACATACGGACAACAGAATGGGAATTGCCCTGCCGTGTGAACAAGGCCTTATATCGGTATTGTATCGGAAGTGAGAGATTTTATTGAGACACTCTAACTCCAAACCGGTATTATAGTGGCGGACCGAATGAAACATGTGGTTTTAAGTACTTAACTCAATCTGTTGGTGACTCTGCAGGGCCTCCAGAGGAGAATCACTGTGACCATAGTCCACGAGTCAGGAGGCGACATTGAATGGAGGGATGTCCGAGAGCTCGTTGTGGGTATGTTCCACACCCACACCACACCAGTTTTAAAGTGTTGCCAAGTTCTGAGCAAGGAAAGTACCTCCTGGCTGTCATCATTTCCTCAATTGCATCATTTTTTGCAGTGGACACTATAGCAGAGATGATTAAAACTGAAAATTAACTTAACTGTTATTTTGATTCCTAGTTGTTTTTTTTAAATCAGTTGTGTTCTGCATTGCTAAATGTTAGAACAGTGGTGTCCAAACTTTGGCCAGCTGGCCAATTGTGGCCCACCGACGTCTTTAATTTGGCCTGCGAGACGTCGTGAGTTGTTTAAAGAATTGCATTCATTTTAATAGTCTGAAAATTTTGAAGCTGCTATTATGTTTCAATCTATTGGTCAACATGATTAATTCAGGTCAATGACTTTTAATCACATTCTGTATATATATATATATATATATGTAGGTGTGGGAAAAATCACAAGACTACTTCATCTCTACAGAACTGTTTCATGAGGGGTTCCCTCAATCATCAGGAGAATCTCCTGATGATTGAGGGAACCCCTCATGAAACAGTTCTGTAGAGATGAAGTAGTCTTGTGATTTTTCCCACACCTACATATTGCGCTCTACCACGGTATCGAGCACTATTCTCTGGATAATCCAATCAAGACACATATATATATATATATATATCTATCTGTGTTGGCCCTGCGATGAGGTGGCGACTTGTCCAGGGTGTACCCCGCCTTCCGCCCGATTGTAGCTGAGATAGGCGCCAGCGCCCCCCGCGACCCCGAAAGGGAATAAGCGGTAGAAAATGGATGGGATGGATGGATATATGTATGTATATATATATATATATATATATATATATATATATACACACACACACACACACACACGTGTATATATATATTTTTTTTTTTCTCATACACACGACTGAAATCCTCGCATGCACACTATTGAGTACTACACACAGTAGTGTGTGTGAGAATAGTTTTTTTTGTTGTTTATGTGAGAGTGTTTCAGTTGTGTGAGAGAAATGTTCAGTAGTGTTTATTAAATAATTTCAGTACTGTGTATGAGAGGATTTCAGTAGTGTGTGAGGGGGAAAAAATCAGTAGTGTGCATGAGAGGATTTCAGTATTATGTCGAAGAGCATTATAGTAGTGTGTGTGTGAGAGAGAGAGAGAAAACTCAGTTGGGTGGATGAGGGAGTTCAGTAGTGTGTGTGTGAGAGGACTTTAGTACTGTATGAGAGAAGATGATTTCAGTGGTGTGAATGAGGATTTCAGTAGTGTGAGTAAGAGGATTTCAGTAGTGTGAAGGAGAGGATTTCAAAAGTTTGTGTAAGATGATTTCAGTAGTGTGCGTGAGAGAAGATGATTTCAATAGTGTGCATGAGAGGATTTCAGTAGTGTGCATGTGAGAAGATGATTTCAATAGTGTGTATGAGAGGATTTCAGTAGTGTAATGAGAGAAGATGATTTCAATAGTGTGTATGAGAGGATTTCAGTAGTGTAATGAGAGAAGATGATTTCAATAGTGTGTATGAGAGGATTTCAGTAGTGTGTTTGAGAGAAGCTGATTTCAATAGTGTGTATGAGAGGATTTCAGTAGTGTGTTTGAGAGAAGATGATTTCAATAGTGTGTATGAGATTTCAGTAGTGTGTATGAGAGAAGATAATTTCAATAGTGTTTATGGGAGGATTTAGTAGTGTGTATGAGAGAAGATGATTTCAATAGTGTGTATGAGAGGTTTTCATTTATGTGTGTGTGAGAGAAGATGATTTCAATAATGTGCATGAGGGGATTTCAGTAGTGTGTATGAGAGAAGATAATTTCAACAGTGTTTATGGGAGGATTTCAGTAGTGTGAATGAGAAAAGATGGTTTTAATTGTGTGTATGAGATGATTTCAGGAGTGTGTATTAGATTATTTCAGTAGTGTGTATGAAAGGAGATGATTTCAGTAGTGTGTATGAGAGAAGATTATTTCAATAGTGTGTGAGAGGATTTCAGTAGTGTGTGTGAGAGGTCACTCTGAATAATGTCCCTAACAGTTCCTCCTATGAATGTGCGTGTTTTTCTCCTCTTTCTGTTGTTCCATACATCACTTTGTGTTGCCACTTACGTGTGTATGAAAAATGATATAAAGTCAGATGTGTTACATCCTGTTGGAAACAAGACTATAACAGCGTGTGTGTGTGTGTGTGTGTTCTGCTCTCTTTGTCCCAGGACGTCTCCGCAACACGCCTGAATCTGACGAGACCCTGGTGGACCCTAATATTCTTTCCCTCAACATCTTGTCCGCCGGCTACGTCAAGCCCTTGCAGGACGACAGGTAGACACCGTTGCAACCTGCACAACAACACCCATTATGACAGCTTTAGCAATCAGGAGCCACTCGCAACCCAACGTGTAGCACGTGGGCGAGGGCGCCAAAGTGTCAGGAGGTGACCAGCCATGAACTCACCTCATGCTTCCACGGGGCCCATGTAGGCTTTCAGTGTTTGTGTCTTGCCTCATCCCGTTCATCGTCACCTCCAACTCCACATCAACCTCCCAGCTAACTGGCTTAAAGGACCAAGCATTCATTTACAAACCCCGTTTCAATGTGAGTTGGGAAATTGTGTTAGATGTAAATATAAACGGAATACAATGATTTGCAAATCCTTTTCAACCCATATTCAATTGAATGCACGACAAAGACAACATATTTGATGTTCAAGCTCATAAACTTTTTGCAAATAATAATGAACTTAGAATTCCATGGCTGCAACACGTGCCAAAGTAGTTGGGAAAGGGCATGTTCACCACTGTGTTACATCACCTTTTCTTTTAACAACACTCAATAAACATTTGGGAACTGAGGAAACCAATTGTTGAAGCTTTGAAAGTGGAATTCTTTCCCATTCTTGTTTTATCAATCAATCAATCAATGTTTACTTATATAGCCCTAAATCACTAGTGTCTCAAAGGGCTGCACAAACCACAACACAAACCACTACGACATCCTCGGTAGGCCCACATAAGGGCAAGGAAAACTCACACCCAGTGGGACGCCGGTGACAATGATGACTATGAGAACCTTGGAGAGGAGGAAAGCAATGGATGTCGAGCGGGTCTAACATGATATTGTGAATGTTCAATCCATAATGGATCCACACGGTCGCGAGAGTCCAGTCCAAAGCGGATCCGACACAGCAGCGAGAGTCCCGTTCACAGCGGAGCCAGCAGGAAAACATCCCAAGCGGAGGCGGATCAGCAGCGCAGAGATGTCCCCAGCCGATACACAGGCAAGCAGTACATGGCCACCGGATCGGACCGGACCCCCTCCACATGGGAGGGGGGGGACATAGGAGAAAAAAGAAAAGAAACGGCAGATGAATTATGTAGAGCTTCAGTCGTTCAACAGTCTGGGGTTCCTGCTGTCGTATTTTACGCTTCATAATGCGCCACACATTTTTGATGGGAGACAGGTCTGGACTGCAGGCAGGCCAGGAAAGTACCCGCACTCTTTTTTTATGAAGCCACGCTGTTGTAACACGTGCTGAATGTGGCTTGGCATTGTCTTGCTGAAATAAGCAGGGGCGTCCATGAAAAAGACCACGCTTAGATGGCAGCATATGTTGTTCGAAAACCCGTATGTACCTTTCAGCATTAATGGTGCCTTCACAGATGTGTAAGTTACTCATGCCTTGGGCACTAATGCACCCCCATACCATCACACATGCTGGCTTTTGAACTTTGCGTCAATAACAGTCTGGATGGTTCGTTTCCCCTTTGGTCTGGATGACACAATGTCGAATATTTCCAAAAACAATTTGAAATGTGGACTCGTCAGACCACAGAACACTTTTCCACTTTGCATCAGTCCATCTTAGATGAGCTCAGGCCTAGAGAAGCCGGTGGCGTTTCTGGATGTTGTTGATAAATGGCTTTCGCTTTGCATAGTAGAGCTTTAACTTGCACTTACAGATGTATTTAGTGACAGTGGTTTTCTGAAGTGTTCCTGAGCCCATGTGGTGATATCCTTTAGAGCAGGGGTCACCAACGCGGTGCCCGCGGGCACCAGGTCGCCCGTAAGAACTAGATGAGTAGCCCGCTGGCCTGTCCTAAAAATAGCTCAAATAGCAGCACTTACTAGTGAGCTGCCTCTATTTTTTACATTTTATTTATTTACTAGCAAGCTGGTCTTGCTTTGCTTGACATTTTTAATTCTAAGAGAGACAAAACTGAAATAGAATTTGAAAATCCAAGAAAATATTTTAAAGACTTGGTCTTCACTTGTTTAAATAAATTCATTTGTTTTTTTACTTTGCTTCTTATAACTTTCAGAAAGACAATTTTAGAGAAAAAATACAACCTTAAAAATGATTTTAGGATTTTTAAACACATTTACCTTTTTACCTTTTAAATTCCTTCCTCTTCTTTTCTGACAATTTAAATCAATGTTCAATTTTTTTTTTTTTTTTTATTGTAAAGAATAATGAATACATTTTAATTAAATTTTTCATTTTAGCTTCTGTTTTTTCGACGAAGAATATTTGTGAAATAATTCTTCAAACTTATTATGATTAAAATTAAAAATAATTATTCCGGCAAATCTAGAAAATCTGTCGAATCAAATTTAAATCTTATTTCAAAGTCTTTTGAATTTCTTTTAAAATTTTTGTTCTGGAAAATCTAGAACAAATAATGATTTGTCTTTGTTAGAAATATAGCTTGGTCCAATTTGTTATATATTATAACAACGTGCATATTAGATTTTAACCTATTTAAAAAATGTCAGCAAAATTCTAAAATTAATCTTAATCAGGAAAAATTACTAATGATGTTCCATAAATTATTTTTTTATTTTTTTCAAAAAGATTCGAATTAGCTAGTTTTTCTATAAATTTTTTGGGGTAAAATTTTGAATTTTAAAGAGTCAAAATTGAAGATGAACTATGTTTCAACTTTTTATTTTCATTTTTTTCGTGTTTTTTCCTCTTTTATTTATTTGTTTTTATTTATTATCATGTATTCTCTACAAAAAACATTCCGTAAAAGGAAAAAAAAATGTATGACGGAATGACAAACAGAAATACCCATTTTTTATATATATATAAATTTATTTATTAAAGGTAAATTGAGCAAATTGGCTACTTCTGGCAATTTTTTAAAGTGTGTATCAAACTGGTAGCCCTTTGCAGTAATCAGTACCCAAGAAGTAGCTCTTGGTTTCAAAAAGGTTGCTGACCCCTGGTTTAGAGATTGATGTCGGTGTTTGATACAGTGCCGTCTGAGGGATCAAAGGTCACGGTCATTCAATGTTGGTTTCCGGCCATGCCGCTTACGTGGAGTGATTTCTCCAGATTCTCTGAACCTTTTGATGGTATTATGGAGCGTAGATGTTGAAATCCCTAAATTTCTCGCAATTGTACTTTGAGAAACGTTGTTCTTAAACTGTTTGACTATTTGCTCACGCAGTTGTGGACAAAGGGGTGTACCTCGCACCATCCTTTCTTGTGAAAGACTGAGCATTTTTTGGGAAGCTGTTTTTATACCCAATCATGGCACCCACCTGTTCCCAATTAGCCTGCACACCTGTGGGATGTTCCAAATAAGTGTTTGATGAGCATTCCTCAACTTTATCAGTATTTATTGCCACCTTTCCCAACTTCTTTGTCATGTGTTGCTGGCATCAAATTCTAAAGGTAATGATTATTTGCAAAAAAAAAATGTTTATCAGTTTGAACATCAAATATGTTGTCTTTGTAGCATATTCAACTGAATATGGGTTGAAAAGGATTTGCAAATCATTTTATTACGTTTATATTTACATCTAACACAATTTCCCAATTCATATGGAAACGGGGTTTGTATATATATACATATATATATATCTTGATTGGATTATCCAGAGAATAGTGCTCGATACCGTGGTAGAGCGCAATATGTAGGTGTGGGAAAAATCACAAGACTACTTCATCTCTACAGAACTGTTTCATGAGGGGTTCCCTCAATCATCAGGAGATCTCCTGATGATTGAGGGAATCCCTCATGAAACAGTTCTGTAGAGATGAAGTAGTCTTGTGATTTTTCATGAGGGGTTCCCTCAATCATCAGGAGATCTCCTGATGATTGAGGGAATCCCTCATGAAACAGTTCTGTAGAGATGAAGTAGTCTTGTGATTTTTCCCACACCTACATATATATATATATATATATATCCATCCATCCATTTTCTACCGCTTATTCCCTTTTGGGGTCGCGGGGGGGCGCTGGCACCTATCTCAGCTACAATCGGGCGGAAGGCGGGGTACACCCTGGACAAGTCGCCACCTCATCGCAGATATATATATATATATATATATATATATATATATATACATATGTAGTAACAGACAACTTCATAATATGTAATACGTACAATATTTACCTTATTTTGGTCATTTTAATCATTTCCCACACACACATTCCAACTTACCTTACGTCTCTCCAGATTAGTGGAAGTCGTCTTCTTCACATTTCTTTTTCAATTGCTCCATAGTGGAAAGTGAGGATGATCCCTGGCAGATTACTAGAATGACTTGGTGCACCTTCACCTGCATGACTTCATGTCTATTTGTAATATTTTTCCCTCATTCCGTTGCTTGGCTATTGCTCCTAAAATAAAATAAAAATGTTTGGAGTATAAGTCCACCAGCTGCTGTTCAGTGGTCCTCCTGGACTCCCTTCAAGCAGGTCCTGTGCCCGACCCGGGAAATAAGACATGAAGTACAAATGGCTGTTTCTCTCCCTCCAGTTCGCTAATGGAATGTTCTTTCCTTTTCCTGTTGTTTTTGTCCCACATGTGCTTTTTACAGACAGTTTCTTGATTCGGACATGCCTAGGTATCTTCTTTTGTGTCATCCTCTTCATCCCCTCCTCCTGCCCTATGTTCATTCTGTCTCTGTGTGTGGTTGAAGCTCTCCTCCTCGGTCTGCATGGCTCGCTTGGCTTTCATCACAACCTTCCTAAGCCTGTCCTACGTTTATGTTGAAAAAGTTGTTCTACGTCAGGTGTAGAGAGACCATGTTCGCCAACAAACCCAGTCTTTAGGTGAACGTTGAGAACCGATTCGCGATTGTGAGCCATTCCTTTATTTAAGCCGCACCCAACAAATTTCTTGAAGTTTGTGTCATGTCTGTTGATCATGTTTTTGTTTGGCCATGTGCCGTTTGTTTTTTGGACACTCAGTTCCTGTTTTTGCACTTCCTTGTTTGTTTTGTTTCCATGACTACCCATTAGTTTCCACCTGTCCTTATTTCACGCACCTGTCTCACGTTTTGCACTCGCACACCTGTCACTAATCACCACAGCATTATTTAAACCTGTAGCTGCCAGGTAGTCAGCCTGGCGATTTACCTTTACCCACGTCATGCCATGTTACCTCTGTCACTCATGCCGATCTATAGTTCTGCTTCTTGTCATGCCACGTAAGTTTTGTTTATTAATGCCACAGTTAGTGTCTTTTGTTTTTTTATCCATAGTTCTGCATTTGTGCTAGTCTTTTATTATCATTAGTCAAGTTTGTTCTCCGCCATTGTGCGCGCCTTTTGTCTGCCTTTTTTGTAGTTATAGTGTTAAAATAAAATATGTACTTACATTCACGCCTTGCCCGCGCCAACTTTTTTTTGCCTTCCGGGAAAACAACCATCACAGCCCAGGTTTTGACAGAATAAACAAAACTTACGTGGCATGAAAAGAAGCAAAACTATGGATCGGCCTGAGTGACAGAGGTAGCATGGCATGCAGTGAGTAGAGGTAGCATGGCATGACGTGGGTAAAGGTAAAGATGCCAGTCTGACTACCTGGCAACTACAGGTTTAAATAATGCTGTGGTGATTAGTGACAGGTTTGCGAGTGCAAAACGTGAGACAGGTGCGTGACATAAGGACAGGTGAAAACTAATGGGTAGTCATGGAAACAAAACAAACAAGGAAGTGCAAAAACAGGAACTGGGTGTCTAAAAACCAAACAGCACATGGCCAAACAAAACATGATCAACAGACATGACAGTTTGCTCTTTTATGGATTCATTATGGCTCGACTGAACATGTGAGCAAATATGCTGGGTCAAAAGTATACATTTAGCGTATTGCTTACATGTCCCTTGGCAAGTTTCACTGCAATAAGGCGCTTTTGGTAGCCATCCACAAGCTTCTGCTCGAATTTTTGACCACTCCTCTTGACAAAATTGGTGGAGTTCAGCTAAATGACACCATATGGACAAATATAAGACATTCTGGAGGAAAGTTCTGTGGTCGGATGAAACAAAAATGGAGCTGTTTGGCCACAATGCCCAGCAATATGTTTGGAGGAGAACAGGTGAGGCAATTAATCAAAGGCACACCACACCTACCGTTAAGCATGGTGGTGGAACTATTATGCACTGGGCCTGTTTTGCTGCCAATGGAACTGGTGCTTTACAGAGAGTAATAAGACAATGAAAAAGGAGGATTACCTCCAAATTCTTCAGGACGAGCTTGGAGGTTGGGTCTCGGGCGCAGTTGGGTGTTCCAACAGGACAATGACCCCAAACACACGTCAAAAGTGGTAATGGAATGGATAAAATCAGGCTAGAATGAAGGTCTTAGAATGGCCTTCCCAAAGTCCTGACTTAAACGTGTGGACAATGCTGAAGAAACAAGTTCATGTCAGGAAACCAACACATTTAGCTGAACTGCACCAGTTTTGTCAAGAGGAGTGGTCAAAAATTCAAGCAGAAGCTTGTGGATGGCTACCAAAAATCGCCTTATTGCAGTGAAACTTGCCAAGGGACATGTAAGCAAATGTTAACATTGCTGTACGTCTACTTTTGACCCAGCACATTTTCAGTAGAGCCATAATAAATTCATAAAAGAAGCAAACGTCATGAATGTTTTTTTGTGACCAACAAGCATGTGCTCCAATCACTACATCAAAAAAAAATAGGAGTTGTAGAAATTATTGGAAACTCAAGACAACCATGACATTATGTTCTTTAAAAGTTTATGTCAACTTTTGCAAATGTGTATTTATATTATTTGTTTCCAAACGGTGCCTGTAACACGGCAGTAAAACGGTGGCTCAAACAAAACAGAAGTCATGGTCGTGGACCCACTAGCTGCAGAGGCTTGTTCTCCAATCAGCTAAACAGACTTTTGGTGCGTTTACTGAACTGAAACAATACAAAAAGAAGTTACTAATACCAACCCTTTTAAACGTGTTAGCATATTAGCTATCGCTAATGACGCCAGCTTGAGTACATTACGAAAGCATTTACAAATATGCATGAAAACACTCCTGCAGACATCACACATGGGACATGTAAAACTTACAAACGTTTAGTAAGTAAGAATGGTTTTAGTTATATTGTAAAACTTACAAACTTTTAGTGAGTAGGAATTGTTTTAGTTCTATTGTAAAACCTATAAACGTTTAGTAAGTATGAATTGTTTTAGTCATATTTTAAAACTTACAAACGTTTAGTGAGTACGAATTGTTTTAGTTCTATTGTAAAACTTACAAACGTTTAGTGAGTATGAATTGTTTTAGTTCTATTGTAAAACTTTCAAACGTTTAGTGAGTAAGAATGGGTTTTAGTTCTATTGTAAACCTTACAAACGTTTAGTGAGTACGAATTGTTTTAGTTCTATTGTGAAACTTACAAACATTTAGTGAGTACTGATTGTTTTAGTTCTATTGTAAAACTTACAAACATTTAGTGAGTAAGAATGGTTGTAGTTCAATTGTAAAACTTACAAACCTTTAGTGAGTACGAATTGTTTTAGTTCTATTGTAAAACTTACAAACGTTTAGTGAGTACGAAAGGTTTTAGTTCTATTGTGGAAACTTACAAACGTTTAATTAGTACGAATTGTTTTAGTTTTATTGTGAAACTTACAAACGTTTAGTGAGTATGAATTGTTTGTTTTATTATAAAACTTTCAAATGTTTAGTGAGTACGAATTGTTTTAGTTCTATTGTGAAACTTACAAGCGTTAAGTGAGTACGAATGGCTTTAGTTCTATTGTAAAACTTTCAAACGTTTAGTGAGAAAGAATGGTTTTAGTTCTATTGTGAAACTTACAAACGTTTCGTGAGTATTTATTGTTTTAGTTCTATTGTAAAAACTTTCAAACATTTAGTGAGTAAGAATGGTTTTAGTTCTATTGTAAAAGTTACAAACGTTTAGTGAATATGAATTGTTTTAGTTCTATTGTAAAACTTACAAACGTTTAGTGAGTACGAAAGGTTTTAGTTCTATTGTGGAAACATACAAACGTTTAGTAAGTACAAATTGTTTTAGTTCTATTGTGAAACTCACAAACATTTAGTGAGTACGAATTGTTTTAGTTCTATTGTAAAACTTACAAACGTTTAGTGAGTACGAATGGTTTTAGTTCTATTGTAAAACTTACATGCGTTTAGTGAGTAGGAATTGTTTTAGTTTAATTTAAAACTTACAAACGTGTAGTGAGTAAGAATGGTTTTAATTCTATTGTAAAACTTACATGCATTTAGTGAGTACAAATTGTTTCAGATCTATTGTAAAACTTTCAAACGTTTAGTGAGTACAAATTGTTTTAGTTTTATTGTAAAACTTACAAACGTTTAGTGAGTACGAATTGTTTTAGTTCTATTGTAAAACTTACAAACGTTTAGTGAGTATGAATTGTTTTAGTTCTATTGTAAAACTTTCAAACGTTTAGTGAGTAAGAATGGGTTTTAGTTCTATTGTAAACCCTACAAACGTTTAGTGAGTACGAATTATTTTAGTTCTATTGTGAAACTTACAAACGTTTAGTGAGTACTGATTGTTTTAGTTCTATTGTAAAACTTACAAACATTTAGTGAGTAAGAATGGTTTTAGTTCTTTTGTAAAACTTAAAAACGTTTAGTGAGTACGAATTGTTTTAGTTCTATTGTAAAACTTACAAACGTTTAGTGAGTATGAAAGGTTTTAGTTCTATTGTGGAAACTTACAAACGTTTAGTTAGTACGAATTGTTTTAGTTCTATTGTGAAACTTACAAACGTTTAGTGAGTACGAATTGTTTTAGTTCTATTGTAAAACTTACAAACGTTTAGTGAGTATGAATGGTTTTAGTTGTATTTTAAAACTTACAAACGTTTAGTGAGTACGAATTGTTTTAGTTCTATTGTGAAACTTACAAGCATTTAGTGAGTACGAATGGTTTTAGTTCTATTGTAAAACTTACAAACGTTTAGCGAGTACGAATTGTTGTAGTTCTATTGTAAAACTTACAAACGTTTAGTGAGTAGGAATTGTTTTAGTTCTATTGTAAAACTTACAAATGTTTAGTGAGTACGAATGGTTTTAGTTCTATTGTAAAACTTACATGCGTTTAGTGAGTAGGAATTGTTTTAGTTCTATTATAAAACATACAAACGTTCAGTGAGTACGAATTGTTTTAGTTCTATTGTAAAACTTACAAACGTTTAGTGAGTAGGAATTGTTTTAGTTCTATTGTAAAAATTACAAACGTTTAGTGAGTAGGAATTGTTTTAGTTCTATTGTAAAAATTACAAACGTTTAGTGAGTACGAATTGTTTTAGTTCTATTGTAAAACTTTAGAACGTTAAGTGAGTAAAAAATGGTGTTAGTTCTATTGTAAAACTTTCAAACGTTTAGTGAGTACGAATTGTTTTAGTTTTATTGTAAAACCTACAAGCGTTCAGTAAGAATTGTTTTAGATCTATTGTTAAATTTACAAAAGTTGCTTGGAGCAATGTATGAAGAACCTGTACGAGTAAAAACGCTACACACAAATCATTGCGGTTCAAGGAAGGAAGGGGGGAAGTACATTTTTCAACTTGCAGTACCTCCAATGAGCCAACTCGTCCAAAAGAGGGCGCCTTAGCACAAACAATAAGGCCCCGTTTTAGCGTCTCTCTCTGTTTTCTATTAACGATGTGTGTGGAATATTAGTCGTTAGCCAAGAAAAATCCATAATTTAGCTGCACTGTTTTATAAGCATGGGAAGAAAGTATACAGTCATTTCTATTAATTTATTTTGACTGACTTTTCTGGTTCATTTTTGTGATATAGTGTATTCCTTTTTTATTTACGTCCTAATATTTATTACAGTTGTATTTATATTTTTTATAAGTACATTTTATTCTTACGTATTATTTCTGTACTTTTTTCCCCTTTACTGTTGAAAGTTTCAATGCTACAAAGTTTGTTTATGTTTTTCAATCCATTTTATTTGTATAGCACATTTAAACAACAGAAATGTTTCCAAAGTGCTGCACAACAATATTAAAAACAATATTCAAATATTATTCTACACATCATACACAGGGGAGTTTTACAACCCTTCTGGTTGGTAAGATCAAAGACAACTTTTGTCCTCACGGAAACACACAATTTGTGATAATTTAGACACAATTATTCTGGGACACCCAAAAGTGAAACTTGGCCGCACCCATTACATTTTAGAAGAATATTTATTTTTCCATATATTATGCTGGCAATATTTGTAAGTTTCACTTACTAAGATGTATGTAGGAGTGTGTGAATGGGGGAGTGGCCTGCGGGTCTGCAGCGAGGCGGGGTGTGCCAGGACCCGGCCTCTAAGTCAGCGACAGGTGCGTAGAAGGCCCACTTGGGCCTTGTTATCTAATCACCTGTAAGCCGCAGATACATACGTTGTGAAATTACTTATTTACACAGAAATATCTTATAAATGTTTCCAGACGGGGTCTGTAACAAGGCAGTAAAACGGCTGATCAGTGAACAGAAGTTATCGTATATGCGCAAGCTAGGTCTCCAATCAGCTAAACAGACTCATTAACTCCACTGTGACGTTTTGGTGAATTTACTGAGGAATTTGTGAAAGTGACACAATACAAAAATAATGCCATTGTAAGTTAATAATACTAGCGCGCACGCTCGTAAACGGGTTAACATATTAGCTAATGCCAGCTTCATTACGTTACCGTAGCATGGACAAATATGCACGAAAACACTCTGTGGAGGGGGGTGTGGCCTGCGGGGTGTGCTAGGACTGTCCTCGAAGTCAGCGACAGGTGCGGGGATGGCCCACCTGGGCCTTGTTATCTAATGACCCGTCGCTCTGTACAAGCAGCAACCGGGAGGAGAGACGCTGTTGGAGCTGGGGGGAGAGCGAGAGCACGACGAACATTCACAAAAAGGCGATTGCCGAAAAGCACTTGTTTGGAAAATTAGAACAATGAAACGGGCTCGCCTAGAAATGCTTGGTGGACTGTAGGACCCACTGTAAGGCAGGCCTAAAATCGGCTCAAAGACAGTTTTATTCTCCCAAACAAGTCTCTTAGTGCTTTTCAGCAATCGTCCTTTTGTGAATGTTCGTCGTGCGCTCGCTTTACCCCCGGCTCCAACCACGTCTCTCCTCCCGGGTGCTGCTTATACAGAGCGACGGGTGATTAGATAACAAGGCCCAGGTGGGCCATCTACTCACCTGTCGCTGACTTGGAGGCCGGGTCCTGGCACACACCGCCTCGCTGCAGGCCCGCAGGCCACTCCCCCCTCCACACTTCTACAGACATCTTAGTAAGTGAAACTTACCAACGTTGCCAGCAGAAACACCCTGGAAGGGTTTCTACTTTCGCTTTGAGACAAAACGGGAAATACATTTTCAACTGGTCCAAAATATGGCGCCATAGCACAAACAATAACACAGCATTTCAGCACTCTGGTTGGCTTTAATGGAAACTATTATTTTATGGCAATAAGCGGACAAAAGTCTATATATTAGCCACCCGGTCCAAAGTGTAGGAGAAGACTGCAGTCTGTTACTTTTGCAAGGCACTGTATTTGATAGGGAAATAAGTCATTTGCAAGGTTAGTGTTAAAATGATTATTTTCTAAATGATCACAAAAAACTTTGTATTACATTGTTTTCCTGACAAGCCAAAAGGCGGTCTTAGAAAACCAACCAAGAAAAAGGCTCGTAAAACTCCACTGGGACTTCCAAGCGGACAGATGGCAGGATCTGCCCAACTTTCAGAAGAACTCTTTTGAAGTATTTTACTAACTCTTTTTGAACTATTTTATGGGAGTCTCTTTGAACTATTTTATAGAACTCTCTTAGAACTATTTTATGGAACACTTTTTGAACTATTTTTTGGGGCTCTCTTTGAACTATTTTATGGAACTCTCTTTGAACTATTTTATGGAACTCTTTTTGAACTATTTGAAAAACTCTCTTCGAACTGTTCGGTTACCGAAGGCAACGACCCACTTCCCTCAGGAAGCAGCTGTGGGAAGGAGGGGGGAGAAAGTCAAATACAGGAGTACAATCTTAGGACAGAGCGTGGTGCAGGACTGTACAGAGAGTACAGTGGCCATGTCTCTCCTCAGATCTGAGTCCAAATTTAATTCTGTCTCTGTTGGATTCTTTGCCTTTTGTCTTGTTTAATAGATGTCATCAGTGTTGGAACCTGACAGTCAGCACATTCCAAAAAGTATATACAAGTTTTCTGACTTGATGTCGAAAAAAACCTGGGTTGAAGTGTGGCGTCCATGGTTTTGCACCCGTCTATTTCCCATCTCTTCTTCCTCCTCACAGTTTCTCCCTTAAACTTGACCATAGGTAGTCCACTTGTGCTCACCTTCCTGTCTGCCGCTTGTCCTGTCCGCATGTTGCCAAAGTCCTCCTTTCTCGGCATGGTGACCTTGTGTTCCCCTGACCTCATTCACTTGTCTCCACCTGGATCCTCAGGACCTTCTACCGCTTTGAGACGGCCTGGGACAGCTCCATGCACAACTCCTTGCTCCTCAACCGGGTGACGCCGGGCGGGGAGAAGATCTACATGACGCTGTCTGCCTACTTGGAGGTACTTGAACTCACAATCCTGGTCAAAATTTTCCAATCATTTCTACAACTTTTGAATTGAATTGAGAATGCCAGTCAGCAGTGTTCGAACGCTGATTAAGAAGTGTAAAATGAGGGATTCAGATAGACCAGCAAAGATTTCAGCCACAACTGACAGGAAAGTTGTTGGGAGATGCAAAGAAAAATCCACAAATAACTTCAGCTGAAATACCGGACTCTCTGACAAATTGTGGAGGCACTTGAAGAAAAATGGGCTGCGTGGTCGAGTTGCCAGAAAAAAGCCATTTCTGTGCAATTGTCACAAAGTATCCCGCTTACATTGTGCCAAACAGCACAGAGACGGGCCTCAAAACTTCTGGAACAAAGTCATTTGGAGTGATAAAACCAAAATTGAACTTTTTGGCCACTCGACCATTTTCTTCCTTAAATTCTCCCAGGGTATGTAAACTTATGAGCACAACTGTAACTTAGAAATGGGCCCAGAGAAGTCAGCAGGTGTCAATCATAATCACTCACATGGAGTTAAGAGGCCATGCCATGAAGCTAATTGGACCTGATTGTAACTTTGATAATGATGATGTAAGTTGCTGTATGTATACTTTTGACCCAGCAGATTTGCTCACATTTTTAGTAGACCCATAATAAATTCATAAAAGAAGCAAACTTCATGAATGTTTTTTGTAACCAACAAGTATGTGCGCCAATCACTCTATCACAAAAAATAAGAGTTGTAGAAATAATTGGACACTCAAGATAGCCATGATATTATGTTCTTTACAGGTGTATGTAAACTTTTGACCGCGACTTATATATATACAGTATAGGAAAGTTTGGGCTTCCCTGCTTAGGCTGCTGCCCCCGCGACCCGACCTTGGATAAGCGGAAGAAGATGGATATATATATATATATATATATATATATATATATATATATATATATAAATATCTTTGCATTAGGATTTATCTGAACGGACAGACGCTTACTTGTGTTTCTGAAACATGGACTCACAGCTCTTGTGACCGGTGTTCATATGGTGGGTGCGCGTGAATGGATAAACCCTGCTTTTGTGCTGCAGATGGAGAGGTGCACCCAGCCGGCCGTCATCACCAAAGACATCTGCATGCTCTTCTACTCTCGCGACACCAAGCTCTCGTCCTCTCGCTCCATACGCAACCTTTTTGGCACAGGAAGTCTGAGAGCGGCAGACGGGTGACTTTGAACACTTTTATCACTTTCATCACTTTTATCACTTTCATCACTTTAATCACACTGCTCACTTTGTTCACTTTGTTCACTGTGTTCACTTTGATCACTTTTATCACTTGTATCACTTTTAGCGCTTTTATCACTTTCATTACTTTTATCACTTTAATCACGCTGCTCACTTTGTTCACTTTGATCACTTTGATCAATTTGATCACTTTCATTGCGTTTATCATTTGTATCACTTTTGTCACTTTGATCACTTTTATCGCTTTTACCATTTTTATCACTTTTATCACTAGTAGCACTTGTAGCTCTTGCAGCACTTTTATCACTTTCATCACTTTCATCACTTCCATCACTTTTATCACTTGTATCACTTTTAGCGCTTTTATCAGTTTCATTACTTTTATCACTTTAATCACGCTGCTCACTTTGTTCACTTTGATCACTTTTATCACTTGGATCAATTTAATCACTTTGATCACTTTCATCGCTTTTATCATTTGTATCACTTTTGTCACTTTTATTGCTTTTATCACTTTTATCATTTTTATCACTTTTATCACTTGTAGCACTTGTAGCTCTTGCAGCACTTTTATCACTTTTATCACTTTCATCGCTTTTATCACTTTTATCACTTTTATCACTTTTATCACTTTCATCGCTTTTATCACTTTTATCGCTTTTATCATTTGTATCACTTTTATCATTTTTATGTGGGTTCTTCCGAGGATGTTGTAGTATTAATGGTTTGTGCAGTCCTTTGAGACATTTGTGATTTAGGGCTATATAAATAAACATTGATTGATCAATTGATTGATTGATTGATTGATCATCACTTTTATCATTTTTATCACTTTAATCACTTTTATACCTTTCATCACCTTTAGCACTGTTATCAGTTTGATTACCTTTAACATTTTGATCACTTTTATCAGTTCGATCACTTTTAACACTTTTATCAGCTTGTATCAATCAATCAATGATTATTCATATAGCCCTAAATCACTAGTGTCTCAAAGGGCTGTACAAACCACAACAACATCCTCGGGTTGTATCACTTTCATCACTTTTATCACTGTTATCGGTTTGATCACTTTTATCACTTTGATCACTTATCACTTTTATCAATTTGATCACTTTTATAATTTTTATCAGTTTGATCACTTTTATCAGATTGTATCTTTTTATCGCTTATCAGTTTTAACAGTTTCATCAGTTTTATCCCTTTTATCAGTTCGATCACTGTTAATACTTGTATCACTTTTCTCAGCTTTAATCACTTTTAACACTTTGATCACTGTTATCAGTTTTATCACTTTTAACGCTTGTATCAGCTTTTATCACTTTTATCAGTTTGATCACTTTCATCAGTTTCTACAGTTTTAACAGTTTCAACACTTGTGTCACTTTTATCACTGTTATCAGTTTTATCACTTTTATCAGTTTGATCGCTTTCATCAGTTTCAACAGTTTTATCACTTTTATCAGTTTGATCACTGTTAACACTTTTATCAGCTTTTATCACTTTTAACACTTTTCTCATTGTCATCCCATTGGGTTGAGTTTTTTCTTGCCCTGATGTGGGATCTGAGCCGAGGATGTCGTTGTGGCTTGTGCAGCCCTTTGAGACACTTGTGATTTAGGGCTGTATAAGTAAACTTTGATTGATTGATTGATTGATTATCACTTTTATCAGCTTTTATCAATTCGATCACTTTTATCAGTTTGATCACTTTCATCAGTTAGATCACGTTATCACTTTTATCAGCTTTTATCAGTTTTATCACTTTGATCACTTATCACTTTTATCAATTTGATCACTTTTAACACTTTTATCAGTTTGATCACTTTGATCAGCGTGTATCTTTTTATCACTTATCAGTTTCATCAGTTTTAACAGTTTCATCAGTTTTATCGCTTTGATCACTTTTAACACTTTTATCACTTTTATTAGCTTGTATCTTTTTATCACTTATCAGTTGTATCACTTTGATCACTTTTATCAGTTGTATCACTGTTAATACTTTCATTACTTTTCTCAGCTTCAATCACTTTTATAATTTTTATCACTTTGATCACTGTTATCAGTTTTATCACTTTTAACGCTTGTATCATCTTTTATCACTTTTATCAGTTTGATCACTTTTATCAGTTTGATCACGTTATCACTTTTATCAGCCTTTATCAGTTTTATCACTTTGATCACCTATCACTTTGATCAATTTGATCACTTTTAACACTTTTGTCAGTTTGATCACTTTTATCAGCGTGTATCTTTTTATCACTTGTCAGTTTCATCAGTTTTAACAGTTTCATCAGTTTTATTGCTTTGATCACTAATGACTTTTATCAATTTGATCACTTTTAACACTTTTATCACTTTTATTAGCTTGTATCTTTTTATCACTTAGCAGTTTTATCACTTTGATCACTTTCATCAGTTGTATCACTGTTAATACTTTTATTACTTTTTTCAGCTTCAATCACTTTTATCACTTTGATCACTGTTATCAGTTTTATCACTTTTAACACTTGTATCATCTTTTATCAGTTTGATCACTTTCAACAGTTTCAACGGTTTTATCACTTTTATCAGTTTGATCACTGTTAACACTTTTATCAGCTTTTATCTCTTTTAACACTTTTCTCATTGTCATCCCATTGGTTTGAGTTTTTTCTTGCCCTGATGTGGGATCTGAGCCGAGGATGTCATTGTGGCTTGTGCAGCCCTTAGAGACACTTATGATTTAGGGCTGTATAAGTAAACTTTGACTGATTGATTGATTATCACATTTATCAGCTTTTATCAGTTTGATCACTTTCATCAGTTTGATCACTTTATCACTTTTGTCAGCTTTTATCAGTTGTATCACTTTGATCACTTATCACTTTTATCAATTTGATCGCTTTTAACACTTTTATGAGTTTGATCACTTTTATCAGCGTGTATCTTTTTATCACTTATCAGTTTCATCAGTTTTAACAGTTTCATCAGTTTTATCGCTTTGATCACTTATCACTTTTATCAATTAGATCACTTTTAACACTTTTATCCTTTTTATCAGTTTGATCATTTTTATCAGCTTGTATCTTTTTATCACTTATCAGTTTCATCACTTTCATTACTTTTATCAGTTTGATCACTGTTAATGCTTTTATCACTTTTCTCAGCTTCAATCACTTTTATAATTTTTATCACTTTTATCACTTTCATCACTGTTATCAGTTTTATCACTTTTAACGCTTGTATCATCTTTTATCACTTTTATCAGTTTGATCAGTTTCAACAGTTATATCACTTTTATCAGTTTGATCACTGTTAACACTTTTATCAGCTTTTATCACTTTTAACACTTTTCTCATTGTCATCCCATTGGGTTGAGTTTTTTCTTGCCCTGATGTGGGATCTGAGCCGAGGATGTCGTTGTGGCTTGTGCAGCCCTTTGAGACACTTGTGATTTAGGGCTGTATAAGTAAACTTTGACTGATAGATTGATCATCACATTTATCAGCTTTTATCAGTTCGATCACTTTTATCAGTTTGATCCCTTTCATCAGATTGATCACTTTATCACTTTTATCAGCTTTTATCAGTTTCATCAGTTTTATCACTTTGACCACTTATCACTTTTAACACTTTTATCATTTTCATCAGTTTGATCACTTTTATCACCGTTTATCTTTTTATAACTTATCAGTTTCATCAGTTGTAACAGTTTCATCAGTTTTATCACTTTTATCAATTTGATCACTTATCATTTTTAACACTTTTATCATTTTTATCAGTTTGATCACTTTTATCAGCGTGTATCTTTTTTATCACTTATCAGTTTCATCAGTTTTAACAGTTTCATCAGTTTTATCACTTTTGTCAATTTGATCACTTTTAACACTTTTATCAGTTTGATCACTTTTATCAGCGTTATCTTTTTATCACTTATCAGTTTTAACAGTTTCATCAGTTTTATCGCTTTGATCACTTATCAGCTTCATCGATTTGATCACTTTTAACAATTGTATCATTTTTATCAGTTTGATCACTTTTATCAGCTTGTATCTTTTTATCACTTATCAGTTTCATCAGTTTTATCACTTTGATCGCTTTTATCAGTTTGATCACTGTTAATACTTGTATCACTTTTCTCAGCTTCAATCACTTTTATCATTTTTATCACTTTGATCACTGTTATCAGTTTTATCACTTTTAACGCTTGTATCTTTTATCAGTTTGATCACTGTTAACACTTTTATCACTTTTAACACTTTTCTCATTGTCATCCCATTGGTTTGAGTTTTTTCTTGCCCTGATGTGGAATCTGAGCCGAGGACATCATTGTGGCTTGTGCAGCCCTTTGAGACACTTGTGATTTAGGGCTATAAAAGTAAACTTTGACTGACTGATTGATTGATTATCACTTTTATCAGTTCGATCACTTTTATCAGTTCGATCACTTTCATCAGTTTGATCACTTTATCAGTTTTAACAGTTTCATCAGTTTTAGCCCTTTTATCACTTTTGTCATCGTGTTGCATCCTGGCCTCCACTTGACAACTTCTTCTCCTGCAGGAACCGTGTCAGCGGCGTGTACGAGGTCAGCTTGTGCAACCTGGCCGACGCAGGAAGTCCAGGTAAGAGTCCAGGTTACAGGCGCCCTGCTGGAACGTTGCTTCAATCTAAGACCCCCCCCCCCCCCCGGCAGGCATGCAGCGGCGACGCAGGCGGGTGCTGGACACCTCGGTGGCGTACGTGCGCGGAGAGGAGAACCTGGCCGGGTGGAGGCCTCGCAGCGACAGCCTGATCCTGGAGCACCAGTGGGAGCTGGAGAAACTCAGCCTGCTTCAAGACGTGAGCAGCACACAAACACAGCGGGGGGATGGGGGGGGTACTCAAAATGCTATTTAAAAAAAAAACACCAACAAGTGGAATAAAAGAGCAAACAGGTGAACTTGAACAAGAGCAAGTTGCAATGTTTACTTTATACTGACTGTTTTTTTCTGTAAAACTGTCATTGCAACCAAAATAATCAGTGTTGCTGCAATTTCTTCACATCAAATATTCTGTTTTGAAATGTTTTTTGGGGACAATATTGCATATCTTGTGTTTGCCATATAACAAACAAAAGTTTTATGTGACAAAAACATGCAACACTAACAACCAAAGACTATAAAAATGGGAGCCATTACCTCCCTGCTTGGCACTCCGCATCAAGGGTTGAAATTGGGGGTTAAATCACCAAAAATGATTCCCGGGCGCGGCCACCGCTGCTGCTCACTGCTCCCCTCACCTCCCAGGAGGTGGTCAAGGGTGATGGGTCAGATTCAGAGAATAATTTCACCACTCCTAGTGTGTGTGTGACAATCATTGGTACTTTAACTTTAAATTATAAATAACGGATAGATCTGATCTAGAGCCCAGGTGTCAAACTGGAGGCCCTCAGGCCAGATGTGGCCCTCACATTAATTAATGTGGCCCACAAAAGCCTGCAAAAAAATATGTGTGTATAAAAGTCTTCATTTTTCGAACTAAATTCAATCTGTTCTTTCAATGTTGATGGACAAAAAATATATTTTAAAGGTTGTTAAATGTTCATGCCATATATTATTATTTACTGTATTGCCAAACTGTTTTTCTAAAGATAAAAAAAAATAGTTAAATATCTGTTTGTCACCTTTACTTAAGATTTCAAAGCGAGTTAACCATTCATTTGTTCATCAAAACAAGAATCAAATGCATTGACCGTAGAGATGTCCGATAATGGCTTTTTTGCCGATTTTCCGATATTGTCCAACTCTTAATTACAGATTCCGATATCAACCGACACCGATATATACAGTCGTGGAATCAACACATTATTATGCCTAATTTTGTTGTGATGCCCCGCTGGATGCATTTAACCAGTGGTCCCCAACCTTTTTGTAGCTGCGGACCGGTCAACGCTTGATAATTTGTCCCGTGGGGGGGGGGTTTCTTTCCCTTTGTCATGAAAAATGTAGGTTTTTTTGGGTGGGTGCACTAATTGTAAGTGTATCTTGTGTTTTTGATTTTGTTTTAATAAAAAAAATATATATATATATATATTTTTTTAATTAAAAATTATTAAAATTAATAAAAAATTCTTCTGCGGCCCAGTACCAATCGAGCCACGGCCCGGTGGTTGGGGACCATTGCATTAAACAATGTAACAAGGTTTTCCAAAATAAATCAACTCAAGTTATGGAAAAAAATGCCAACATGCCACTGTGAAGTGAATTATATTTATATAGCGCTTTTTCTCTAATGACTCAAAGCGCTTTACATAGTGAAACCCAATATCTAATTTTTACATTTAAACCAGTGTGGGTGGCATTGGGAGCAGGTGGGTAAAGTGTCTTGCCCAAGGACACAACGGCAGTGACTAGGATGGCAGAAGCGGGGATCGAACCTGCAACCCTCAAGTTGCTGGCACGGCAGCTCTGCCAACCGAGCTATACCGCCCCACTGCCATATTTATTATTGAAGTCACAAAGTGCATTTTTTTTTTTAAACATGCCTCAAAACCGCAGCTTTGGAATTTGGGACATGCTCTCCCTGAGGGAGCATGAGGAGGTTTGAGGGGGGCCGGGGGGGTGTATATTGTAGCGTCCCGGAAGAGTTAGTGCCGCAAGGGGTTCGGGGTATTTGTCCTGTTGTGTTACGGCACAGATGTTCTCCCGAAATGTGTTTGTCATTCTTGTTTGGTGTAGGTTCACAGTGTGGCGCATATTTGGAACAGTGTTAAAGTTGTTTATACGGCCACCCTCAGTGTGACCTGTATGGATCTTGACCAAGTATGCTTTGCATTCACTTGTGTGTGTGAATTATGTGATCGGGTTGGCACGCAAAGGGAGTGCCTTTAAGGTTTATTGGCGCTCTGTACTTCTCCTTACATCCGTGTACCACTCTGTACGGCTGCGTTTTAAAAAATCATACAATTTTACTTTTTGAAACCGATACTGATCATTTCTGATGTCACATTTCAAAGCATTTATCGGCAGATAATATCGGCAATCTGATATTATTGGACATCTCTACCCCAAACACACATCAAAAGTGGTAAAGGAATGGCTAAATCAGGCTAGAATTAATGTTTCAGAATGGCCTTCCCAAAGTCCTGACTAGAAACGTGTGGACAATGCTGAAGAAACAAGTCCATGTCAGAAAACCAACACATTTAGCTGAACTGCACAAATGTTGTGAAAAGAAGTGGTCAAAAATTCAAGCAGAAGCTTGTGGATGGCTACCAAAAGCGCCTTATTGCAGTGAAACTTCCCAAAGCAAATATGAACATTGCTGTACGTATACTTTTGACCCAGCACATTTTCAGTAGAGCCATAATAAATTCATAAAAGAAGCAACAACTATGTGCTCTAATCACTACATCACAAAAAAATTAAAGTTGTAAAAAAATGATTGGAAACTCCAGACAGCCATGACATGATGTTCTTTACAAGTGTATGTAAACTTTTGAAAATGAAACAAATATAAACGGCTCCGTCAGTCTCCAAAGATGTCTGCTAACAATGATGATGTTTCAGGTGGAGAAGACCAAACATTTCCTCCTGCTGAGAGAGAAGCTGGAGTCCACCCTGCAGGACTCTCACACAGAAGACCCTCTCAGCCACCCGCCGGATGTGGGAGGAGCTTCGGAGCTCGCTAGCGAGAGGCAACGCCAGCTCGCCATGAAGGTTGTGCCTCGCTCCGACTCTCCCCCGTCTGTTGCCATGGGATACGGCGGGTAAATGTGAACCAGTCTTTGTCCCCGCAGTGTCTGCGCCTGCTGTCTCACTCCTTCGACCGGGAGCAGCGCCACCTGTGTGTCAGCGCCAGTGAGAGCAAGGTACTTCCTCCTCAACACCACGCCACTTCCTGTCCCCAGGCTAACACGCCTCTGTGCAGATATCGCAGATGTCCGTCACCACGCTCGGAGACTCCGCCTCCATCTCCGCCCTCAACACCATCACACCCTCCTCCACCTGCCCTTCCCTGGTGGAGGGTTGCTATAGCAACGCTGAACTCAGGTCAGCCCTCAGACACCTGTGTGCTGTATTCTAATAATAATAGATATAATTATATATATGTGTGTATATATATATATATATATATATATATATATATATATATATATATACACATACATGTTAAATCCACTATGGATTGGACTCTCGCTATTAAGTTAGATCCACTATGGAGTGGACTCTCACTATTATGTTAGATCCACTATGGACTGGACTCTCACTATTATGTTGGATCCACTATGGACTGGACCCTCACTATTATGTTAGATCCACTATGGACTGGACCCTCACACTATTATGTTAGATCCACTATGGACTGGACTCACACTATTATGTTAGATCCACTATGGACTGGACTCTCACACTATTATGTTAGATCCACTATGGACTGGACACTCACAGTATTATGTTAGATCCACAATGGACTGGACTTTCACTATTATGTTAGATCCGCTATGGACTGGACTCTCACACTATAATGTTAGATCCACTATGGACTGGACTCTCACACTATTATGTTAGATCCACTATGGACTGGACTCTCACACTATGTTAGATCCACTATGGACTGGACTCTCACTATTATGTTAGATCCACTATGGACTGGAATCTCACTATTATGTTAGATCCACTATGGACTGGACTCTCACACTATTATGTTAGATCCACTATGGACGGGACTCTCACACTATTGTGTTAGATCCACTATGGACTGGACTCTCACTATTATGTTAGATCCACTATTGACTGGACTCTCACACTATTATGTTAGATCCACTATGGACTGGACTCTCACACTATTATGTTAGCTCCACTATGGACTGGACTCTCACTATTATGTTAGATCCACTATTGACTGGACTCTCACACTATTATGTTAGATCCACTATGGACTGGACTCTCACACTATTATGTTAGATCCACTATGGACTGGACTCTCACACTATTATGTTAGCTCCACTATGGACTGGACTCTCGCTATTTTGTTAGATCCACTATTGACTGGACTCTCACACTATTATGTTAGATCCACTATGGACTGGACTCTCACACTATTATGTTAGATCCACTATGGACTGGACTCTCACTATCATGTTAGATCCACTATGGACTGGAATCTCACTATTATGTTAGATCCACTATGGACTGGACTCTCACACTATTATGTTAGATCCACTATGGACTGGACTCTCACTATTATGTTAGATCCACTATGGACTGGACTCTCACACTATTATGTTAGATCCACTATGGACTGGACTCTCACACTATTATGTTAGCTCCACAATGGACTGGACTCTCACTATTATGTTAGATCCACTATGGACTGGAATCTCACTATTATGTTAGATCCACTATGGACTGGAATCTCACTATTATGTTAGATCCACTATGGACTGGACTCTCACAATATTCTGCTGGAGCCACTCGACGTCCATTGCACCGGTGCCCTCATAGGTTTCTCATCGTTATCCCATTGGGTTGAGTTTTTCCTTGCACTGATGTGTCGTTGTGGCTTGTGCAGCCCTTTGAGACACTCGTGATTTAGTGCTATATAAGTAAACATTGATTGATTGATCGATCCATGCTTTTGCAGACCTCCCGCCCTCCGCTCCCGTGCCGTCAGCCCGGCTCCCGACACGCAGCAGGACTCGGGTCCTGACACGCCGCAGGACGCCGACGCCAACAAAACGTGTGAAGACAAACCTCGCATCCGTAGATTTGTCCCCGACATCCAGGAGATCCGAGTCAGGTGAGGCGGCTGTGAGAGTGTGGCCCTCCTCCAAGTCTCTAAAACACAAGCGTTGTCCTCAGCCCCATCGTGTCCAAGAAAGGCTACCTGCACTTCTTGGATCCGCACACCAACAGCTGGGTGAAGCGCTACGTGGTGGTGCGCCGGCCCTACGTCTACATTTACAACACGGAGCGTGACGGCGTGGAGCGCGCCATCCTCAATCTGTCCTCCGCCCAGGTGGAGTACAGTGAGGACCAGCAGGCCATGCTGAAGGTGCGCGGAACATCTCCCACACGGCGGGCTTCATTTTCTAAGGTGTGCACCTGTATCTACTCCATGCAGACCCCCAACACCTTTGCTGTGTGCACGGAGCATCGTGGGGTATTACTTCAAGCCGGCAGTGACAAGGACATGCATGACTGGCTGTATGCCTTCAACCCTCTCCTGGCAGGGACCATCAGGTAAAGAGTAGTCAGTGTACAGCTGCAGTCTGTGGAACGCTCTCCCTGACCACCTGAGGGCGTCCCAGACTGGATGCTTTTAAAAAAGGCTTAAAAACCCTTCTTTTAAAAAAAAAAAGCCTTTTTTTTTTTTAGATATTTACGTGCTAGTTCTAGCTTTTATTTTTATTTATTTTTCAATACACTGAAACACTTTGAGGTTGTTTGCTCAATGTTAAGAGCTTTTTTACAAATAAAATCTATTATCATTATTATTATTATTATTATTATTACAGCTTGTAACAAAAAGGACATGCATGACTTGCTGTATGCCTTCAACCCTGTCCTGGCAGGGGCCATCAGGTAAAGAGTAGTTAGTGTACAGCTGCAGTCTGTGGAACTCTCTCCCTGACCACCTGAGGGCGTCACAGACTGGATGCTTTTAAAAAAGGCTTAAAAACCCTTCTTTTTCTTTTTTTAAAAAAAAAGGCTTTTTTTAGATATTTACGTGCTAGTTCTAGCTTTTATTTTTGATTATTTTTCAATACACTGAAACACTTTGAGGTTGTTTGCTCAATGGTAAGAGCTTTTTTACAAATAAAATCTATTACCATTATTATTATTATTATTATTACAGCTTGTAACAACAAGGACATGCATGACTTGCTGTATGCCTTCAACCCTGTCCTGGCAGGGGCCATCAGGTAAAGAGTTGTCAGTGTACAGCTACAGTCTGTGGAATGCTCTCCCTGACCACCTGAGGGCGTCCCAGACTGGATGCTTTTAAGAAATGCTTAAAAACCCTTCTTTTTTTTAAAAAAAAAAAGCTTTTTTTTTAGATATTTACGTGCAAGTTCTAGCTTTTATTTTTGTTTATTTTTCAATACACTGAAACATTTTGAGGTTGTTTGCTCAATGTTAAGAGCTTTTTTACAAATAAAATCTATTATCATTAATATTTGTATTATTATTATTACAGCTTGTAACAAAAAGAACATGCATGACTGGCTGTATGCCTTCAACCCTCTCCTGACAGGGACCATCAGGTAAAGAGTAGTCAGTGTACAGCTACAGTCTGTGGAACGCTCTCCCTGACCACCTGAGGGTGTCACAGACTGGATGCTTTTAAGAAACGCTTAAAAACCCTTCTTTTTTTAAAAAAAAAAAAAAAAGCTTTTTTTTTTTAGATATTTACGTGCTAGTTCTAGCTTTTATTTTTGATTATTTTTCAATACACTGAAACACTTTGAGGTTGTTTGCTCACTGGTAAGAGCTTTTTTACAAATAAAATCTATTATCATTATTATTATTATTATTACAGCTTGTAACAAGGACATGCATGACTTGCTGTATGCCTTCAACCCTCTCCTGGCAGGGGCCATCAGGTAAAGAGTAGTCAGTGTACAGCTACAGTCTGTGGAACGCTCTCCCTGACCCCCTGAGGGCGTCACAGACTGGATACTTTTAAAAAAGGCTTAAAAACCCTTCTTTAAAAAAAAAAAAGCCTTTTTTTTTAGATATTTACGTGCTAGTTCTAGCTTTTATTTTTATTTATTTTTCAATACACTGAAACACTTTGAGGTTGTTTGCTCAATGTTAAGAGCTTTTTTACAAATAAAATCTATTATCATTATTATTATTATTATTATTATTACAGCTTGTAACAAAAAGGACATGCATGACTTGCTGTATGCCTTCAACCCTGTCCTGGCAGGGACCATCAGGTAATGAGTAGTCAGTGTACAGCTACAGTCTGTGGAACGCTTTCCCTGACCACCTGAGGGCGTCACAGACTGGATGCTTTTAAAAAAGGCTTAAAAACCCTTCTTTTTTTTAAAAAAAAAAGCCTTTTTTTTAGATATTTACGTGTTAGTTCTAGCTTTTATTTTTATTTATTTTTCAATACACTGAAACACTTTGAGGTTGTTTGCTCAATGGTAAGAGCTTTTTTACAAATAAAATCTATTATCATTATTATTATTATTATTATTACAGCTTGTAACAACAAGGACATGCATGACTTGCTGTATGCCTTCAACCCTCTCCTGGCAGGGGCCATCAGGTAAAGAGTAGTCAGTGTACAGCTACAGTCTGTGGAACGCTCTCCCTGACCACCTGAGGGCGTCACAGACTGGATGCTTTTAAAAAAGGCTTAAAAACCCTTTTTAGATATTTACGTGCTAGTTCTAGCTTTTATTTTTATTTATTTTTCAATACACTGAAACACTTTGAGGTTGTTTGCTCAATGGTAAGAGCTTTTTTACAAATAAAATCTATTATCAATATTATTATCATTATTACAGCTTGTAACAACAAGGACATGCATGACTGACTGTATGCTTTCAACCCTGTCCTGGCAGGGGCCATCAGGTAAAGAGTAGTCAGTGTACAGCTACAGTCTGTGGAACGCTCTCCCTGACCACCTGAGGGCGTCACAGACTGGATGCTTTTGAAAAAGGCTTAAAAACACTTCTTTTTTTTTTAAAAAAGGCTTTTTTTTTTAGATATTGACGTGCTAGTTCTAGCTTTTATTTGTATTTATTTTTTAATACACTGTAACACTTTGAGGTTGTTTGGGTAAAATGGGAAAAAAGAGAAAAAATTATTATTCATATATATATACGTATATATATATATAGATATAGATATCTATATTTATACTTTTGTTTTTCTCCTTTATTGTTGACACAATAATATGCATGTCATTGACAATCCTTATGTAAGACAGTAATTTTTTTATTTTTACTCATTCTAACTCATAAAAAAATTCTAGCAAAAGTCAGCCAACAATGGAGACAATGGGATTTCATCTATTCCGCCTATAAAGCGCTCAAAAAAAAAAAACCTTCGTCATGGTTATATACACACACTAAGTATATATGACATATTTACATATTTTGCTCATTTTCAGCATACAGCATATTTGTTATGATCCGCTGCTCGGATCATTCCATATTCGTGTTTCATTCCATTTTTGTATTATAGTCTGCCAATGTTTGCCTTAGTTCCTTGTTTAGTCTGTTACCACGGTTGCTCATTAGTTCTCACCTGCCCTTTGTTTCCCACGCACACCTGTTCCTCTTGATGACTGCCTTATTTAAGCCTGCCCCTTTTGTTATTTCGTCCTCAGTTCCTAATTTGCTCTCATGCAACAAGTGACGACTGTTTTCTAGCTTTCGCGCTACGCTTCGTTTTTCCCGAGTTCTCATGTTAGTTGTTTTGTTTTCCCTTTTTGGGCCTTTGTGCCAAGTGTATATGTTTCTGTTTGTTTCCCTAGCTCCCATGCTAGCGCCATTTGTTAGCCTTTTCTGCCTAGCACCAGTAGTTTTGTTCTTAGCCTCTTAAATAAATCCTTTATTTCTTACCTCACGCTGTGTTCTTGCCAGAGGTGGGTGGAGTAGCCAGAAATTGTACTCAAGTAAGAGTACTGTTACTTTAGAGATTTATTACTCAAGTAAAAGTAAGGAGTAGTCACCCAAATATTTACTTGAGTAAAAGTAAAAAGTATGTTGGGAAAAAACTACTCAAGTACTGAGTAACTGATGAGTAACCTGATTACGGCAACAAATAATGCACAAAAACATAAAAATAGCAATGAGCAAATTCAGAGCCAGGAATATCTCTTAAGCAACTAAAACAATAATATATATTAAATAATAATACATTAAAATAAAATATAAAAAAAATGGCACATTGAGCCACAATAACTTAACAGCACCATAGGCTCAGTAGGCATTCATTGATTTGATTGATTGATTGAAACTTGTAGTAATCGATTGTACAGTACAGTACATATTCCCTACAATTGACCACTAAATGGTAACACCCCAATAAGTTTTTCAACGTTTATCAATTACTTAATAAATGACCAAGTCGAGGTGATCTACCTCATATATACATATACATACACACACATATCATATATAAACACACAAATCATTTATACACACACATATTTTATATATATATATATATATACATACATACATTTATATATATATACATACATTTATATATACAGTATATGATTTATATATTATATATATATTGATTGATGATATTTATTTATTTTGCCGTTTTTGTTGACATGTTAAAGGTGTTTTAATGAATATACGTGCATGTTTAACACATAGATTCCTATCTTTCATGAAGACAAGAATATAAGTTGGTGTATTACCTGATTCTGATGACTTGCATTGATTGGAATCAGACGTCCACGTTTTCAAATGGAGGAGAAAAAAAGTTCCTCTTTTCTGTCTAATACCACATGAAAGTCGTTGGTTTTTGGCATCTTATTTGTCCAGCTTCCGTATTTGTTTTTATACACTTTACAAGAAATATATTGGCGGCAAACTCCGTAGTTTGCTAGCTTGTTTGCGCTGGCTTTCGGAGACTCTTATTTTGTTAACGCAGGCGCGATGGAGCGGCGCTTTTATTGTGAAGACAGGAACTGTGCGATCAGTCTTTAGGCTTTTGACGGGAAGTCCGGTTGAAATAAAAAGTGTCTTTTTTCCTTTACACTTTTGATTGATTGATTGAAACTTTTATTATTAGATTGCACAGTACAGTACATATTCCGTACAGTTGACCACTAAATGGTAACACCCCAATACGTTTTTCAACTTGTTTAAGTCTGGTCATGTGACCGCCTGGCTCTGTTTGATTGGTCCAACGTCACCAGTGACTGCATGTGATTGGTGAAACGCAGGCATGCGTAGATTCTACTTTGAAGCTCTGTCATTAACCAAAACAAACATTAATAGATCGATTAAAAAAAGCAGCGAGTAACGAGCTGAATGTAGATAAATGGAGCGGAGTAAAAGTAGCGTTTGTTCTCTATAAATATACTCAAGTAAAAGTATGTTGCATAAAAACTACTCGTAGAAGTACAATTTATCCCAAAAGTTACTCAAGTAAATGTAACGGAGTAAATGTAGCGCGTTACTACCCACCTCTGGTTCTTGCCCGACGCATCCTTGGAAGAACAAATCCGGCATCGCAATGCCCACCAAACGTCACAATATTATTATTATTATTATAATTATTACCAATTATTATGTTTCGCCACAATGCCCAGCAATATAAAAGTGAGGTCTTTAATCCCAGGAACACCAGACCTACCGTCGAGTATGGTGGTGGTAGTATTATGTCACATTTTCAGTAGAGCCATAATAAATTCATAAAAGAATGAATGTTTTTTTGGTGACCAACAAGTATGTGCTCCAATCATTACATCACAAAAAAAACATTTGTATTTCGTCAATTTCAATGCGTAGAAAAAGACAAACCTATGTTTTTGTCTTCCATGAGGACTGAAGAATGTCCTCCGTGTCCCGGCGCTGATCATGGCATGAGTTTCTAGAATTGTCCGTGACATATTTCTTTGTCCCCCTGCAGGTCAAAGTTGTCCAGAAGACGAGTGGGACAGATGAGGATGTGAGGACCGAGGGCAGGGGGTCAAAGACTTGTACATAGAAAGCCCCGCCCCCTCCCCGCGACCACGAAGGCCCACCCGGCGGCGAGGACGATGCGTCCCTGTCATACGTGTGGTGATGTAGTTGTTGTCATGGGGCATGATTCTCTCTCTCTCTCTCTCGCTGCTCCGCGCCTCTTTTTCTTTACCCGCCTCGCTTATTTATTCCCGCATGGATTTATTTACAAAGACGTTTATATTTCTAAAGTACGGTGCAATTTCTGCACACTGCACTTTGTAAGGAGCTCCTCGCTAATTCACCCCGTCCGTCACTCGCGGGAAAAACGTCCGCTTTCGGTTTGGCCGGGTCAGCAAAATAATGTCATGCAGTGCCTCTCTCTCGCTTCAGTTTGTCTCCAATCCGGGTGTTGTCAGTCTGTGACCTTCACGCTGCGACCTTCGTCTTCTCTTACGTCCAAAAGCCAGACATGTCTAACCCCACCCCCCCGTCCGATTGACCAAGTTAAGGTACCTGACGTCGCGCCCGGTTTGGCGATCACTCCAGCAGCACCGAGAGGAGACTCAGCCAAACCACGAAATTGTCAGGTTGAGTTTACGACGGACCCCGAGATGCAGAGACGGTGGCAGGCATTCAATAGGAAAACATGATTTAATTGAAATACTAAAACATGAACAAACAAAAGGGTACTAACAAAAGGCGCGCACAAGGCGGATAACAAACTTGGCTATGAACAAACAAACTGGAAGCAGGGAACAAAAGACAGTAAGCTACAAACAGCTACCGAATATAGCTTACCGTTACGCTGCAACGACAAGTAGAAATGACAATAATCCAGCATCTGACTGGAGGACAAAACAGGCTCAAATAGTGTCTGGATGATTGACACCAGGTGTGGCCAGGTGCCAATCAGCCACAGCTGAGGGGACACAGCACTCAGGGAGACAAACGGGAAACAGAACCAAAATAAGAGTGCTGACAGGAACTAAAGACGGGAAATACTACACACACAAACAGAGGAAAAACTAAAACACAATCAAACTGTCAGGGGCAACCCTGACAGAAATTGGCAAAAAAAATGTAAAAACAAAACGTTCCAACATGATGTTAAGTAAGGCTCAGCTTCTCTGAAAATGCGCTAGCTTGATGCTAATAAACCTTGGCTTTACTATTGACATGCTAGCTGGCAGGCACAAGACGTTGAAACAACGTTGAGAACTGGTTGAGAATTAAGTCCTGGCGTCAGGCAACTCAAACATAACGTTGAAACAACGTGCTTTTTGACGACGTTTAATCAATGTTGGGTTGTGACGTTGATTTAACCATTGAATTTTGGTCGTTTCCCAACCAATATTCTACAACACAAATACAACAGTGTTTACTTGTGGGTGATATCATGTGCGATACAAGCAGTCCTGCCGAGTCTTTACTTATTTGTGATATTATGTGCGATGCAAGCAGTCCCGCAGAGTGTTTGCTTGTGTGTGATATCATTTGGGATACAAGCAGTCCTGCCGAGTGTTTACTTGTTCGTGATATCATGGGCGATGCAAGCAGTCCTGCACAGCGTAAACACCTCAAAATTAGCCAAAAAGCTAGCATAAAATGTTAGCATGCTAACATTTGCTTATTAAAATGTTTGTATTTTTGCAAGATGGAGACCTGTCTGAAAAAAACAATGATTTTTACGGTTAAATAATCAAAATTTTAAAAAAAATTCTAGCATTAGACATTAGCTTACTAGTGTTAGCATGATAAAATAGGGAACGCTAAGGTAATTCTGAGACGGCGCCAAGTTTCCAGAGCCATGATTTTTAGGTTTAAACATACAAAATTAGCCAAAAAGCTAGCATAAAATGTTAGCATGCTAACATTTGCTTATTAAAATGTTTGTATTTTTTTCAAGATGGAGACCTGTTTGAAAAAACCCATGATTTTTACAATTAAATAATCAAAATTAAAAAAAAAATGCTAGCATCAGACATTAGCTTACCAGTGTTAGCATGATAAAATAGGCACCGCTAAGGTACTTCTGAGACGGCGCCATGTTTCCAGAGCCATGATTTTTAGGTTTAAGCATACAAAATTTGCCAAAAAGCTAGCATAAAATGTTAGCATGCTAACATTAGCGAGTTAAAATGTTAGTATGCTAACAAAAAACCCATGAATTTTTGGGTTAAATAATAAAAAAAAAAATTAAGAAATGCTAGTATTAGACATTTGCTTATTCGTGTTAGCATGATATCATAGGGAACGCTAACGTACTTCTGAGATGGTGCCAAGTTTCCAAAGCCATGATTTTTAGGTTCAAACATACAAAATTAGCCAAAAAGCTAGCGTAAAATGTTAGCATGCTAACATTAGCGAGTTAAAATATTAGTATGCTAACAAAAAACCCATGAATTTTAGGGTTAAATAATACAAAAAAAACTTTAGAAATGCTAGAATTAGACATTTGCTTATTCATGTTAGCATGATAACATAGGGAACGCTAACATACTTCTGAGATGGCGCCAAGTTTCCAAAGCCATGATTTTTAGGTTTAAACCTACAAAATTTGCCAAAAAGCTAGCATAAAATGTTAGCATGCTAACGTTACCTTATTTAAATGTTTGTAATTTTGCAAGATGGAGATGTCACGCCAAATTTCTACAAAAACCTTTCCCCCTGAAGACATTTGGTGTGACAGCCCCTCTAATGCCTGAGGACCCAAATGAGGGTGGAAGGACCTTAAAGCAGCCCACACAGCTGCCTGTTTTAAAAGCATTATAATTGGCTGATTGTCATTGGTGAAAAGTAACGGTGAGGAAAAAATATTAGCATTCCAGCATGCTAACCTTTCAAGCTATTTTTGCTTCGCTAATTTTGCAGCTGTAACCCTTAAGAGTCATATAACTTGGTATTATCACCCCCTCATTGGGGTCCTTCAGGCATTAGAGGGGCTGTCACGCCAAATGTCTTCCGGGGGGAAGACATTTGGCGTGACAGAGACCTGTCTCAAAAAAAAAACATACTTTTTAGGGTTAAATAATCCAAAAATTTTTAAAAATTGCTAGCATTAGAGATGTGTTAGCATGATAACATAGGGAACGCTAACGTACTTCCTAGATGGCACCAAGTTTTCGAAGCCATGATTTTTAGGTTTAAACATACAAAATTAGCCAAAAAGCTAGCATAAAATGTTAGCAGGCTAACATTAGCTTGTTAAAATCTTATCATGCTAACATTAGCTTGTTTAAATGTTTGTAATTTTGCAGGATGGAGACCTGTCTTTAAAAAAAATGGGAGTTTTAGGGTTAAATAATCAAAAACATTTTTTTTTAAATGCTAGCATTCGACTTTAGCTTACATGCTACCAATAGCTTGTTTTAATGGTAACGCTAACCCCTCAAAGCAGAGTTCTCACTTCCTGGCAAACGCCATCTTTAGCACACCTTCTTCCCCGTGCTAACACAACGCTTCCGTCTCGTTCCGCACGCATCTTTTGCGACCCGTCACACTGAATTTTAGCGTAACACACTTCTGCTGCTGGAGTGTTTTGGCAAAACGCACTCGCTGCAAAAGACGAGTGACGGGAAAAAAGTTTTGGGGTTATCAGAAAAATTCTGTCGATTCACTGCACCTTCTTTTTTTTTTTTTTTTGCAAAATGTACTGTTTGGTTTTTACACTGTGCTGCAAAATAATAACATGCATAAGAAGCAATGTGTGATAATATGCTGATTCATGTTTTATTATGCATTGCTGACAAAACACACACAAATATTTCAACAAGTTTAAAAAATATTTTCCGCAAGTAAAAAAAAGATGTTTGCGACTACAAAAAAAAGGTTTTCTTTCATTAAAAAAACGATTTGCAAGTATAAAACCTATTCTCAAGAATACAAGTATTTGCAAGTATTTAAAAACAATCAATTAAAAGAAAGATTGGCTGGTAAATAGAGCTTTTTTTGTGAGAAGATAAATGATTCACAAGTTAAAAAAAAAAACATTTTAGGCAAGAAAAAAACTATTTACAATTTTTTTGCCAGAAAAAAAATAGTTCACAGGTAAAAAAAAATAAAATAAAGATTTGCAAGTATAAACTCATTATTTTCTGCAGGTATAAAAACTGCTTTTTTTTTTCAAGAAAAACAACAATTCGTTAGTAAAAAAAAAAACAATTTTTTTTTGCAAGAAAATAAATGATTCACAAATAAAAACAAAACATTTTATGCAAGAAAAAACCCTTAGCAAGTAGAAAAAAATCATTTTCTGCAAAAAAATTGTTTTTCGACAAGAAAAACAACAATTCGCTAGTATATTAAAACATTCAATTTAAAAGAAAGATTTGCTAGTAAAAAAAAGCTTTTATTTTGCAAGTAAATTCATTATTCACAAGTTAAAAAAACAACACCATTGTATGCAAGAAAAAAACGACTTGCAAGTATAAAAACTGTTTTCGACAAGAAAAAGAACAATTTGCAAGTGTATACATTTTTTTTTCAAAATAAAAGAAAGATTCGCTAGTAAAAAAAAAAGCATTTTTTCGCAAGAAAATAAATGATTCACAAGTAAAAACAAAACATTTCATGCAAGAAAAAACCATTAGCAAGTAGAATAAAAATCATTTTCTGCAAAAAAATTGTTTTTCGACAAGAAAAACATCAATTCGCTAGTATATTAAAAAATTCAATTTAAAAGAAAGATTTGCTGGTAAAAAAAAAGCTTTTATTTTGCAAGAAAATTCATTATTCACAAGTTAAAAAAAAAACACCATTGTATGCAAGAAAAAAACGACTTGCAAGTATAAAAACTGTTTTCGACAAGAAAAATAACAATTTGCAAGTATATACATTTTGTTTCCAAATAAAAGAATGATTCGTTAGTAAAAAAAAAGCAATTTTTTTGCAAGAAAATAAATGATTCACAAGTAAAAACAAAACATTTTATGCAAGAAAAAACCATTAGCAAGTAGAAAACAATCATTTTCTGCAAAAAAAATTGTTTTTCGACAAGTAAAACAACAATTCGCTAGTATATTAAAACATTCAATTTAAAAGAAAGATTTGCTAGTAAAAAAAAGCTTTTATTTTGCAAGAAAATTAATTATTCACAAGTTAAAAAAACAACACCATTGTATGCAAGAAAAAAACGACTTGCAAGTATAAAAACTGTTTTCGACAAGAAAAAGAACAATTTGCAAGTGTATACATTTTTTTTCAAAATAAAAGAAAGATTCGCTAGTAAAAAAAAAAGCATTTTTTCGCAAGAAAATAAATGATTCACAAGTAAAAACAAAACATTTCATGCAAGAAAAAACCATTAGCAAGTAGAATAAAAATCATTTTCTGCAAAAAAAATTGTTTTTCGACAAGAAAAACAACAATTCGCTAGTATATTAAAAAATTCTATTTAAAAGAAAGATTTGCTAGTAAAAAAAAAGCTTTAATTTTGCAAGAAAGTTAATTATTCACAAGTAAAAAAAACAACACCATTGTATGTAAGAAAAAAACGACTTGCAAGTATAAAAACTGTTTTCGACAAGAAAAAACAATTTGCAAGTGTATACATTTTTTTTTCAAAATAAAAGAAAGATTCGCTAGTAAAAAAAAAGCATTTTTTCGCAAGAAAATAAATAATTCACAAGTAAAAACAAAACATTTTATGCTAGAAAAAACGATTAGCAAGTAGAATAAAAATCATTTTCTGCAAAAAAAATTGTTTTTCGACAAGAAAAACAACAATTCGCTAGTATATTAAAAAAATTCAATTTAAAAGAAAGATTTGCTAGTAAAAAAAAAGCTTTTATTTTGCAAGAAAATGTATTATTCACAAGTAAAAAAAACAACACCATTGTATGCAAGAAAAAAACGACTTGCAAGTATAAAAACTGTTTTCGACAAGAAAAATAACAATTTGCAAGTATATACATTTTTTTCCAAATAAAAGAAGGATTCAATAGTAAAAAAAAAAAAGCAATATTTTCGCAAGAAAATAAATGATTCACAAGTAAAAACCAAACATTTTATGCAAGAAAAAACAATTAGCAAGTAGAAAAAAATACTTTTCTACAAAAAAAATTGTTTTTTGACAAGAAAAACAACAATTCGCTAGTATATTAAAAAATTCAATTTAAAAGAAAGATTTGCTAGTAAAAAAAAAGCTTTTATTTTGCAAGAAAATTCATTATTCACAAGTTAAAAAAAACACACCATTGTATGCAAGAAAAAAACGACTTGCAAGTATAAAAACTGTTTTCGACAAGAAAAAGAACAATTTGCAAGTATAAACATTTTTTTTCCAAATAAAAGAAAGATTCGCTAGTAAAAAAAAAAGCTTTTTTTTGCATGGAAAAATAATTCACAGGTAAAAAAAATATATATTTTATGCAACAAAAAAAAGATTGGCAAGAATAAAAAATAATTTTCTGCAAGTATAAAAACTGTTTTCGACAAGAAAAACAATTTGCAAGTATAACATTTTTTTTCAATTAAAAGAAAGATTCGCTAGTTAAAAAAGCTTTTTTTGCAAGAAAAAAAGGATTCACAAGTTAAAAAAACAAACATTTCATGCAACAATAAACTATTTGCAAAATATAAAAACTCTTTTCACCAGGAAAAAAAAACAATTTGCTAGTATAAAAAAACTAAATTTTCTGCAAATACAAAAACTCTTTTCGCCAAGAAAAAAAAACAATTTGCTAGTATAAAAAAACTAAATTTTCTGCAAATACAAAAACTCTTTTCGCCAAGAAAAAAAAACAATTTGCTAGTATAAAAAAAATTAATTTTCTGCAGATATAAAAACTCTATTCGCCAAGAAAAAAAAACAAGTTGCAAGTATAAAAACAATTTTCTGCCCGGAAAAAAAGATTTGCAAACATAATAAAACAATTCTTCAATTAAAAAGGATTCATAAATTTAAAAACATTTTATTCAATTAAAATGATTCACAATTAAAAAAAAAACAATTAAGCAGGTAGAAAATAATTTCCTGCAATAACTTTACTCCTCACCCTGCTGCGGATGGCACCATGCGCAAATGCCAGTAGCTCTTAAATGGCCTCAGCAGCGCCCCTTGTGGTGATGCAGTGGCAATGTGCAGGAAGTTGGGACTTGAAGAAATGGATTAAATACTTGTGAGTCTTTTTTTTATTATTCAATAAAATAGTTGTTATTCTTGCAAATCTTTTTTTTTTACTTGCAAATCGTTTTTTTATGTATTATTTTATTCCCACTTGCAAATGTTTGCGTGCGAGTTGAAATATTTTTGCGTGTTTTGTAGTAACTTTGATCAGAGACTTAGACTCCGAGTCTGACGCCTTTTTTCATTTTGCTGCACTTTTTCTGCACTCTTGAGTCCACTTAATGATTGTAGAAGAGCAGGAACATTTAAACAGCTCCAGCTGGAACTTCCTGACACCTTTCACCGCTTCCGAGGACCAGGTTTGTCCTTTGACCTTTGACCTTTGACCTTGCCGTGCTTCCACGCCTTGCCGTCGTGCGTCCCAGCGACCTCGCCTTGTACATACGGACATGATTGCTGTCAAACTTGTCCTAGAGCCACGCCCCTTTTGCTCAGTCTTTGTGGAGTCAAATGTTTGTCAACACCTCTCATTTGTGGAATAAAACTGTTTCAACACCTCTCATGTGTGGAATAAAACTGTTTAAAGACCTCTCGTGTGTGGAATTAAACTGTTTCAACACCTCTCATGTGTGGAATAAAACTGTTTAAAGACCTCTCGTGTGTGGAATTAAACTGTTTCAACACCTCTCATGTGTGGAATAAAACTGTTTCAACACCTCTCATGTGTGGAATTAAACTGTTTCAACACCTCTCATGTGTGGAATAAAACTATTTCAACACCTCTCATGTGGAATAAAACTGTTTCAACACCTTTCATGTGTGGAATAAAACTTTCAACACCTCTCATGTGTGGAATAAAACTTTCAACACCTCTCATGTGTGGAATAAAACTGTTTCAACACCTCTCATGTGTGGAATTAAACTGTTTCAACACCTCTCATAGTTGGAAATAAACTAAACACCTCCCATGTGGAATAAAACTGTTTAAACACCTCTCATGTGGAATAAAACTGTTTAAACACCTCTCATAGTTGGAAATAAACTGTTTAAACGCCTCTCATGTTGAATTAAACTGTTTAAACACCTCTCATGTGGAATAAAACTGTTTAAACACCTCTCATGTTGAATTAAACTGTTTAAACACCTCTCATGTGGAATAAAACTGTTTCGACACCTCTCATAGTTGGAATAAAACCGTTTAAACACCTCTCATGGTTGGAATTAAACAGTTTAAACACCTCTCATGTGGAATAAAACGGTTTAAACACCTCTCATGTGGAATAAAACTGTTTAAACACCTCTCATAGTTGGAAATAAACTGTTTAAACACCTCTCATGTGGAATAAAACTGTTTAAACACCTCTCATAGTTGGAATTAAACTGTTTAAACACCTCTCATGTGGAATAAAGCTGTTTAAACACCTCTCATGTGGAATAAAACTGTTTAAACACCTCTCATAGTTGGAAATAAACTGTTTATACACCTCTCATGTGGAATAAAACTGTTTAAACACCTCTCATAGTTGGAAATAAACTGTTTATACACCTCTCATGTGGAATAAAACTGTTTAAACACCTCTCATAGTTGGAAATAAACTTTTTAAACACCTCTCATGTGGAATAAAACTGTTTAAACACCTCTCATAGTTGGAAATAAACTGTTTAAACACCTCTCATGTGGAATAAAACTGTTTCAACACCTCTCAAGTGGAATAAAACTGTTTAAACACCTCTCATAGTTGGAAATAAACTGTTTAAACACCTCTCATGTGGAATAAAACTGTTTCAACACCTCTCAAGTGGAATAAAACTGTTTAAACACCTCTCATAGTTGGAAATAAACTGTTTATACACCTCTCATGTGGAATAAAACTGTTTAAACACCTCTCATAATTGGAATTAAACTGTTTAAACACCTCTCATGTTTAATTAAAGTGTTTAAACACCTCTCATGTGGAATAAAACTGTTTAAACACCTCTCATGTGGAATAAAACTGTTTAAACACCTCTCATAGTTGGAAATAAACTGTTTAAACGCCTCTCATGTTGAATTAAACTGTTTAAACACCTCTCATGTGGAATAAAACTGTTTAAACACCTCTCATGTTGAATTAAACTGTTTAAACACCTCTCATGTGGAATAAAACTGTTTCGACACCTCTCATAGTTGGAATAAAACCGTTTAAACACCTCTCATGGTTGGAATTAAACAGTTTAAACACCTCTCATGTGGAATAAAACGGTTTAAACACCTCTCATGTGGAATAAAACTGTTTAAACACCTCTCATAGTTGGAAATAAACTGTTTAAACACCTCTCATGTGGAATAAAACTGTTTAAACACCTCTCATAGTTGGAATTAAACTGTTTAAACACCTCTCATGTGGAATAAAGCTGTTTAAACACCTCTCATGTGGAATAAAACTGTTTAAACACCTCTCATAGTTGGAAATAAACTGTTTATACACCTCTCATGTGGAATAAAACTGTTTAAACACCTCTCATAGTTGGAAATAAACTGTTTATACACCTCTCATGTGGAATAAAACTGTTTAAACACCTCTCATAGTTGGAAATAAACTTTTTAAACACCTCTCATGTGGAATAAAACTGTTTAAACACCTCTCATAGTTGGAAATAAACTGTTTAAACACCTCTCATGTGGAATAAAACTGTTTCAACACCTCTCAAGTGGAATAAAACTGTTTAAACACCTCTCATAGTTGGAAATAAACTGTTCAAACACCTCTCATAGTTGGAAATAAACTGTTTATACACCTCTCATGTGGAATAAAACTGTTTAAACACCTCTCATAATTGGAATTAAACTGTTTAAACACCTCTCATGTTTAATTAAAGTGTTTAAACACCTCTCATGTGGAATAAAACTGTTTAAACACCTCCCAAAGTTGGAAATAAACTGTTTAAACGCCTCTCATGTTGAATTAAACTGTTTAAACACCTCTCATGTGGAAATAAACTGTTTAAACACCTCTCATAGTTGGAAATAAACTGTTTAAACACCTCTCATAGTTGGAAATAAACAGTTTAAACACCTCTCATGTTGAAATAAACTGTTTAAACACCTCTCATAGTTTGAAATAAACAGTTTAAACACCTCTCATGTGGAAATAAACTGTTTAAACACCTGTCATAGTTGGAAATAAACTGTTTAAACACCTCTCATGTGGAATAAAACTGTTTAAACACCTCTCGTAGTTGGAAATAAACTGTTTAAACACCTTTCATGTGGAATAAAACTGTTTCAACACCTCTCATGTGTGGAATAAAACTGTTTCAACACCTCTCATGTGTGGAATTAAACTGTTTAAAGACCTCTCGTGTGGAATAAAACTGTTTCAACACCTCTCATGTGTGGAATTAAACTGTTTCAACACCTCTCATGTGTGGAATTAAACTGTTTAAAGACCTCTCGTGTGGAATAAAACTGTTTCAACACCTCTCATGTGTGGAATTAAACTGTTACAACACCTCTCATGTGGAATAAAACTATTTCAACACCTCTCATGTGGAATAAAACTGTTTCAACACCTTTCATGTGTGGAATTAAACTGTTACAACACCTCTCATGTGTGGAATTAAACTATTTCAACACCTCTCATGTGTGGAATAAAACTGTTTCAACACCTCTCATGTGTGGAATAAAACTTTCAACACCTCTCATGTGTGGAATAAAACTTTCAACACCTCTCATGTGTGGAATAAAACTGTTTCAACACCTCTCATGTGTGGAATTAAACTGTTTCAACACCTCTCATAGTTGGAAATAAACTGTTTAAACACCTCCCATGTGGAATAAAACTGTTTAAACACCTCTCATGTGGAATAAAACTGTTTAAACACCTCTCATAGTTGGAAATAAACAGTTTAAACACCTCTCATAGTTGGAAATAAACAGTTTAAACACCTCTCATGTGGAAATAAACTGTTTAAACGCCTCTCATGTTGAATTAAACTGTTTAAACACCTCTCATGTGGAATAAAACTGTTTAAACACCTCTCATGTTGAATTAAACTGTTTAAACACCTCTCATGTGGAATAAAACTGTTTCGACACCTCTCATAGTTGGAATAAAACCGTTTAAACACCTCTCATGGTTGGAATTAAACAGTTTAAACACCTCTCATGTGGAATAAAACGGTTTAAACACCTCTCATGTGGAATAAAACTGTTTAAACACCTCTCATAGTTGGAAATAAACTGTTTAAACACCTCTCATGTGGAATAAAACTGTTTAAACACCTCTCATAGTTGGAATTAAACTGTTTAAACACCTCTCATGTGGAATAAAGCTGTTTAAACACCTCTCATGTGGAATAAAACTGTTTAAACACCTCTCATAGTTGGAAATAAACTGTTTATACACCTCTCATGTGGAATAAAACTGTTTAAACACCTCTCATAGTTGGAAATAAACTGTTTATACACCTCTCATGTGGAATAAAACTGTTTAAACACCTCTCATAGTTGGAAATAAACTTTTTAAACACCTCTCATGTGGAATAAAACTGTTTAAACACCTCTCATAGTTGGAAATAAACTGTTTAAACACCTCTCATGTGGAATAAAACTGTTTCAACACCTCTCAAGTGGAATAAAACTGTTTAAACACCTATCATAGTTGGAAATAAACTGTTCAAACACCTCTCATAGTTGGAAATAAACTGTTTATACACCTCTCATGTGGAATAAAACTGTTTAAACACCTCTCATAATTGGAATTAAACTGTTTAAACACCTCTCATGTTTAATTAAAGTGTTTAAACACCTCTCATGTGGAATAAAACTGTTTAAACACCTCCCATAGTTGGAAATAAACTGTTTAAACGCCTCTCATGTTGAATTAAACTGTTTAAACACCTCTCATGTGGAAATAAACTGTTTAAACACCTCTCATAGTTGGAAATAAACAGTTTAAACACCTCTCATGTTGAAATAAACTGTTTAAACACCTCTCATAGTTGGAAATAAACAGTTTAAACACCTCTCATGTTGAATTAAACAGTTTAAACACCTCTCATGTGGAAATAAACTGTTTAAACACCTCTCATAGTTGGAAATAAACTGTTTAAACACCTCTCATGTTGAATTAAACTGTTTAAACACCTCTCATGTGGAAATAAACTGTTTAAACACCTCTCATAGTTGGAAATAAACTGTTTAAACACCTCTCATGTTGAAATAAACTGTTTAAACACCTCTCATGTGGAAATAAACTGTTTAAACACCTCTCATAGTTGGAAATAAACTGTTTAAACACCTCTCATGTGGAATAAAACTGTTACAACACCTCTCATAGTTGGAAATAAACTGTTTAAACACCTCTCATGTTGAATTAAACTGTTTAAACACCTCTCATGTGGAAATAAACTGTTTAAACACCTCTCATAGTTGGAAATAAACTGTTTAAACACCTCTCATGTGGAATAAAACTGTTTAAACACCTCTCGTAGTTGGAAATAAACTGTTTAAACACCTTTCATGTGGAATAAAATTCCGATTTTTTGACATCAGAATTTTTTCTAAGTGTAGAAAAATCGGGATTATTTTTTGTCTCTCGGGGAATAAAACTGTTTGTTGAAGAATGTGGGGATTGAAGAAGTTTGAAAAATGGCCAATTAATTTGGAATGGGAAAAATTTAACGGAAAACCTGGAATTCTGGGAAATGTGGGATTTTTTTATTTTTATGTGAAAAGGTTTTTTTTTAATTGATTGAGACTTTTATTAGTAGATTGCGCAGTACCGTGCATATTCCGTACAATTGACCACTAAAAGGTAACTGTAAAGGTAACGTAAAGCTCAAGATAACGTGTCTTTTCCCGTCTGGCAACCGTGAGCAGATACTTCCGGGTGTTTTTGTTTTTGATTGGCCAGTTGATGACTGCTTGGCGTCCCAAAAAAACGTCCACGGGACAACTTTGACGTCTTCTGACAAGGTTGGACGTGATTGTTATTTCATATCAAATAAGGTAAACTCATTCCAGGTGGCGGACAAACTATTATTCTGGGTTTTGAGCGAGCCTTCTTATGATAGCTAGCATGTTAGCCGTGACGTCATCAACATTATTTTTCATTCGGTCGCTTTTTTTTATTCGCTTTTTATTCATCAACTCGTCATTTCGTCAGCAGGAAATAAAAAATGAAGAAATAGTAGCCAAAAAAGTCGCGTGTCGATTGGAGTCGTGAGTAAAGTGTTTAATAGCTAGTTTTGCTTTCACTTTGTGTCCGCGTCAATTCTAGCAGGCTTCTATATTTAACCATCTATTTACACATATTATACACCGTGTAGTTGAAGTATTTCTTTTCGCACTTTGGTCGAAATTATTTTTTTGCGGGTAACTACTTTCTTTCTGTCTGTTTTGTTACTTTATTTGATCGTTTTGCTTAACTTCCTGTATGAATACGTCACTGTGACGTGGCACGTTGGCTGGCGGCCATATTGGAACGGTCCAGGAAGGTCCCAACTCAAACACTATTTCATCTTTTTAGCTTGTCCCTCTTAATCAAATGCAATTTTTATTACTTTTCTTTTGTTTTTTGTCCTATCCAGCTTCTCAGGAAAATCACATAGTTGATGTAGATTTTTTTTTCATAACATGGTCACTACTGCTTAGTTTGTCTTGTTATATTCTTATTTTACTGTTATATCATTATTCCCATTGTTGCTTTTTATTTTTATTCTTATTGTAGTATTTTTCTATTTTGTTTCCATTTAAACCCCCATTATTTACTTTCAATTTTTTAAATTAATCTCAACTCTGTACACTGCTGCTATCTATCTAGATAGATAGATAGATGGATGGATGGATGGATGGATGCCCATACCGGCTGTGCAAATTTAGCGTGGGATATTTTTCTTGTTGCCTTATTTGTATTTGACTTTATTAAATTGATTTATATTATTATTTGGTGCAGCTCGGGGGTATAAAGAGGGGGTTGGAGACAGAGAGATAATAATAATAACAACAACAATAGAGCAACATCAGCAATTAAGATATGTACAAATATGATGTAAAAGTGATAGCAAAGAAGCAGTTAGGGAAATAAATAATAATACAGAAATGACAATGAACACTATTACACTACAAATTGATCAGTACTAATACCAAAAAACATATCACTGTTGATAGTGAATAATACCAATAATTTACCTCTTTTATCAACAATACAGTTGTTCGAATGCAACAATACATACATGTAATGATCACTTGAAACACAATAAAAGCAGATAAATGGAGGGGAAGAAAGTAAAGCCAACTATATTAACCTTGTAGATTGTTATAGTTTAAGTTTTGTCAGTGTGTCATGTGTTACCCAGTTTCCCATAGGGCAACAACTTTAATATACGTTTGATGAAACGGGATTATAAACGTGACAGCCGAAGTCAAAAGTTTACATACACTTGTAAAGAACATCATGTCATGGCTGTCTGGAGTTTCCAATCATTTCTACAACTCTTATTTTTTTGTGATGTAGTGATTGGAGCACATACTTGTTGCTCACACAAAAAAAAAACCTTCTTGAAGTTCGGTGCTTCTATGAATTTATTATGGCTCTACTGAAAATGTGCAGGGTCAAAAGTATACGTACAGCAATGTTAATATTTGCTTACATGTCCCTTAGCAAGTTTCACTGCAATAATATCACTAATACTTGTGGATATTTGTAATAAAAATATCAATAATACTTGTTAATATTTATAATAATATACTTAACAATTGTTAGTATTTATAAAAACAATATCACTAATATTTGTTAATATTTATAATAGTATCAATAATACTTGTTAATATATATAATAATATAACTAATACTTGTTAATATTTATAATAATATCCCCAATACTTGTTGATATGTATAATAATATCACTAATACTTGTTAATATTTATAATAACAATATCACTAATACTTGTTAATATTTATAATCATATCACTAATACTTGTTCCATCCATCCATCCATTTTCCACCGCTTATTCCCTTTCGGGGTCGCGGGGGGCGCTGGCGCCTATCTCAGCTACAATCGGGCGGAAGGCAGGGTACACCCTGGACAAGTCGCCACCTCATCGCAGGGCCAACACAGATACTAATACTTGTTAATATTTATAATAGTATCAATAATACTTCTTAATATTTATAATAATACAACTAATACTTGTTAATATTTATAATAACAATATCACTAATTCCTGTTAATATTTATAATAATATCACTAATACTTGTTAATATTTATAATAACAATAACACAAATTCTGGTTGATATTTATAATAATATCACTAATTCTTGTTTGTATTTATAATAATATAACTAATACGTGTTAATATTTATAATAACAATATCTCTAATACTTGCTAATATTTGTAATAACAATATCCCTAATACATGTCAATATTTATAATGATATTACTAATACTTGTTAATATTTATAATAAAAATATCACCAATACTTGTTAATATTAATGATAACAATATCATTAATACTACCTCATATTTATAATAAAAATATCACTAATACCTGTTAATATTTATAGTAATATCACTAATGCTTATTAATATTTATAATAACAATATCAATAATTTAATTTTTTATAGTAATATCACTAATACTTGTTAATATTTCTAATAACAATACCACTAGTACTTGTTAATATTTATAATAAAATATCACTAATGTTTGTTAATATTTACAATAACAATATCACTAATACTTGTTAATATTTATAATAATATCACTAGTACTTGTTAATATTTATAATAACAATATCAATAATACATGTTAATATTTATAATTATATCCCTAACAATTGTTAATATTTATAATAACAATACCACTAATACTTGTTAATATTCATAATAATATCAATAATACTTGTTGATATTTATAATAATGTAACTAATACTTGTTAATATTTATAATAACAATATCACTAATTCTTGTTAATATTTATAATAATATCACTAGTACTTGTTAATATTTATAAAAACACTATTACTAATACTTGTTAATATTCATAATAACAATATCACTAATACTTGCTAATATTTATAATAACATTATCACTAATACATGTCAATATTTATAATAATATTACTAATACTTGTTAATATTTATAATAACAAATATCACGAATACTTGTTAATATTAATGATAACAATATCATTAATACTTCCTAATATTTATAATAACAATATCACTAATACTTGTTAATATTTATAGTAATATAACTAATGCTTTTTAATATTTATAATAATATCAATAATGTAATTTTTTATAGTAATATCACTAATACTTGTTAATATTTATAATAACAATATCACTAATACTTGTTAATATTTATGATAAAATATCACTAATATTTGTTAATATTTACAATAACAATATCACTAATACTTGTTAATATTTATAATAATATCACTAGTACCTGTTAACATTTCTAATAGTATAACTAATACTGCTAATATTTATAATTACAATATCATTAATACTTGTTCATATTTATAACAATACAACTAATACTGTTAATATTTATAATAACAATATAATTAATACTTCAGATTATTTATAATAACAATATCAACAATACTTGTTAATATTTATAATAACAATATCACTAATACTTGTTAGTATTTATAATAACATCACTAATAATTGTTAATATTTATAATATCACTAATACTCGTTAATATTCACAATAACAATATCACTAATACATGTTAATATTTATAATAACAATATCACTAATTCTTGTTAATATTTATAATAATATCACTAATACTTGTTAATATTCATAATAATATCACAAATACTCGTTAATATTCACAATAACAATATCACTAATACATGTTAACATTTATAATAATCTCCCTAATAAATGTTAATATTCAAGGCAAGATGTTGTTGCTTTTTGAATGTTTTTTATTGGAATGTATTCAGCAATAGAGGATCTTCCATTGGCTCTGCTGCCAGTGGACTTTTATTTACGTTTATTTAATATTTAGAATGCTTTTTTTTTTTAATCCCTGCAAGGTCATGTCTCTCATAAAGATTGTCAACCAAAGGTAACAAAAATCCCCCAAAAAGTGCACTTCCTCTTTAAATGTTTACACCTTTTTTTTTTTTTATCAGTTCGTGGTTATTTCTGCACTCAAAGCCGTGTTGCTTGGTTTTGCTGTGGCGAGCGTCGCCTTTTTAACCCGTCACCTTTCTCGTGTAGATGGCCGACCGCCGTGACGGCGACGCCAAGGGCGCGTTCGGCGGACACGCCTTTCATTTCGCCGAAACCAACGGCGACAGGTAAGTAAGACCTGGTGGAGCGCTCACGTTGACTGGAAGAAGCCTGGTTATTAAAAATGAAGTGTGCTGTGGTGAAGAATATACATGGACTACAACGCCACCACGCCGCTGGAACCACAAGTCATGCAGGCTGTTTGCGAGGCCCTGCAGGACGCCTGGGGCAACCCCAGCAGCAGCTACGCAGCAGGCGAGCTTTAAATGGTCCGCCGTTTTTCTTTTGTGCCGGCGTAACGATTTGTTTTTTTTCAGGTGTGAAAGCCAAGGCCATCATCAAGCAGGCCAGAGAGAACGTGGCGAGGATGGTCGGCGGAAAAGCAGAGGACATCATCTTCACGTCGGGAGGAACCGAGGTAAGTTCGGAGCAGTCTTCTAAGACACATCAGCAGCAAACAGCTTCCACGCCTTCTTGCAGGCCAACAACATGGTGCTGCACACCGCCGTGGAACATTTCACTCGCCACCAGGACGGGAACCTTCCACACGTCATCACCTCCAACGTGGAGCACGACTCGGTCAAACTGGCGGCCGAGCGCCTGCAGAGGGACGGCAAGGCGGGTACGTGCCTCTTCTTCTTTTCATTATGGACATCACGGTCATCCAATTAAAGACATCAATCATCACAAGCGGGTCGCTAGCTAACTTGGTGAAGCTGAAATAATATCTAAACGTTTATCCATGAAAACACGGAAAAGCGGCTGGAAGAAGACACCGAAGATGTCCATACCCCAAGTTATTATTATTACATAAATTATTTTGTTTTTCAATCAATAATTATTCTTTAAAAGGTAGTGCATGTTCAAATTGAGACATCTTTGGGTTTGAATTGAGTTTATTAAATTAATTACATTTAATTATTATTAAGTTGATTTATTGTGACATTTATTTGTTCTGAAATTATTGTTAGTTGATGAAATTATTAAATTGCATTATTATTAGGTTGAACTATTGTGAAATTAATTTATTCTGAAATTATTATTAGTTGCTTACATTATCAAATTGAATTATTATTAGGTAGAATTATTATAAATATTAATTTATTTCAAAATTATTGATTCAATTATTACATTTAATTACCAAGAAATACATTTATTCTAAAATGATTATTAGTTGTTTAAATCATCACATTGAATTAAGTTGAATTATTTTAAAATTATTGTTAGTTGATTCAATTGAATTACTATTAAGTTTAATTATTACGACATTTATTTATTATGTATATTGTATGTATATTACATTTATTCTAAAATTATTATTAGTTGATTAAATTATCAGATTGAATTTAGTTGAAATATTATCAAGTTGATTTATTTAAAAATTATTATTAGTTGATTAAATGTAATTTTCATTAAGTTGAATTATTAGGGATTTTTATATTCTGAAATTATTATTAGTTGATTAAATTATTACATTGAATTTTTATTAAGTTGAATTATTATAAAAAAGTGTTTATTCTAAAATTATTGATTCAATTATTGAATTTAATTAGGTTGAAATATTATGAAATTAATTTATTCTAAAATTATTATTTGATGCTTAGATTATCACATTGAATTAAGTTGAATTATCAAGTTGATTTATTTTAGAAATTATTATTAGTTTTTTAAATTGAATTATTATCACGTTGAACTATTATGACATTTATTTATTATATAAATATTATTAGTTGATTAAATTATTAAATTGAATTATTATTAAGTTGAATTATGAAATGTATTTATTCTGAAATTATTATTAGTTGATTAAATTATTAAATTTAATTATTATTGAGCTATTATTAAAATGTATTTATTCTAAAATGATTTATTAAATTATTAAATTGAATTATTAAGTTGAATTATAAAATCAATTTATTCAAAAATTATTATTAGTTGATTCAATTTAATTATTATTAAGTTATTATTATAAAATTACTGTTTTTATATTAAATTATGGCCCTGCAATGAGGTGGCGACTTGTCCAGGGTGTACCCCACCTTCCGCCCGATTGTAGCTGAGATAGGCGCCAGCGCCCCCCCCCGCAACCCCAAAAGGGATCAAGCGGTAGAAAATGGATGGATGGATATTAAATTATTACATTTAATTATATTGAATTAATCTAACATTATTATTAATTAATTAAATTGATTGAAAATATATATTTTTAATTCATTATACCCCAAATATTAGCGTTTTGAGTTGAGAACAGCATCACACAATCAACTAAAGGTAGAAGTCGAAGTACTACAGTAGTATTTGTGGACACAATTGCCCTTGCTCATGAACACATTATGATGGGACTGTAGCTGGTGGTTCCCACGCCATACAGCAGTTGGCATGGTAACACAACTCATACACGCCTGGTCTGCCAGAGAATAAAAAGACGTCCCAGGGAGGCTCGGTGCTGCCAACTTAGCGATTTGAACATGAATGCGTATCACTCTTCTTAACGCTCTTCATGAAACATGAAACACGTATCGCTCTTCACATTTGTGTTGCTTTTGTGCCAATTCAGCAATAATGCTGACCTCTCATGCCACAAGTAGATTGCAGTCTTGCAGGAAACACTCAGTTTTGTTCTTTTTTGCCTCAGATGTGACCTTTGTGCCCGTTTCCACGGCGACGGGCCGCGTGGAGGTGGACGATGTCCTGGCGGCCGTGCGCCCCAACACTTGCCTGGTGTCCATCATGCTGGCCAACAACGAGACGGGCGTCATTATGGTAGGAAGACCTGACTTGAGGTCATGACGTCACGGACCTGTGCAATCTTTTTTACATTTGATTTATTTCTGGTCACAGTAAAAAAAAAAAAAATATATTTTTTTTTTTCAATTAGTTTGTGTATTTTATTTGATTATCTTATTTTTTCATTGAATTTTTCACTTGATTTTATTAGTTATATTTTTCATTATTTGTACTTATTATTTGTTTTTCTTCTTATTTTATATTTTGTATTCTTATTTTATATTTTGTATTCATTTATTTTAACATTAAACATTTGTTTTTTTTAGTATTTTAATTTATTTATTTTATAATAATTATTAATTCCCGCTTTTTTAATTGTGTTTTTTTTATTTATTTAAGTGTATTATTGTCATATTTTTTATTTTATTTTTTATCTTTACCTTATTTTATTTTTTTTCCTTTTATCATATATATTTTTGAATTTGTCTTTTATTGTATTATTATTTTAATGTTATAATTTTGTTGGTTTTATTTTTCAGAATTATTGTAATTTAATTGTGTTTATTTTATTATTTATTTTTATTCTTTTTAGTTTTTATTTATTTCTTATTTTTATTTTATGTTCTATTATTTTTATTTTCTTGTTTTTTTCATATCATTTTCAGTTCATTTTTCATTACTTTTTCTTTTTATAGTTTTTATTATAGTATTTTATGTTATTCATTTTCTTCATGTATTAATTGTATTTGATGACCATTGTTCTGTGCACCTTCCAAGTGTCATAAATTAAATCTAATACTAAAATAAAAACATCCACAATATTTCATAAATTAAACATAACATTAAAACAACAACATCCCCAATATGTCAAATTAAACCTAATATTAAAATAAAAACATCCCCAAAGTGCCATAAATTAAACATAATATTAAAATAAAAACATCCCCAAAGTGTCATAAATTAAACCTAATAATAAAAAAAAAAAATCCCCAATATGTCATAAATTAAACATAATATTAAAATAAAAACATCCCCAATATGTCATAAATTAAACATAACATTAAAATGAAAACATCCCAATATGATAAATTTAACCTAATATTAAAATAAAAATATCCCCAGTGTCATAAATTAAACATAACATTAAAATGAAAACATCCCCAATATGATAAATTTAACCTAATATTAAAATAAAAATATCCCCAGTGTCATAAATTAATGCTAATATTAAAATAAAAACATCCCCAAAGTGTCATAAATGAAAGCTAATATTAAAATAAAAACATCCCAGTGTCATAAATGAAAGTTAATATTAAAATAAAAATATACCCAGTGTCATAAATGAAATCTAATACAAAAATACAAATATACCCGAAGTGTCATAAATAAACATAATATTAAAATAAATACATCCCAAAGTGTCATAAATGAAAGATGATATAAAAATATACCCAAAATGTCATAACTTAAACCTAATATTAAAATAAAAACATCCACAAGTGCCATAAATTAAACCTAATATTAAAATAAAAACATCCCCAAAGTGTCATAAATTAAACCTAATATTAAAATAAAAACATCGCCAATGTGTCATAAAGGAAAGCTAGTTTTAAAATAAAAACATCCCAAAGTGTCATAAATTAATGCTAATATTGAAATAAAAATATACCATCCATCCATCCATTTTCTACCGCTTATTCCCTTTCGGGGTCGCGGGGGGCGCTGGCGCCTATCTCAGCTACAATCGGGCGGAAGGCGAGGTACACCCTGGACAATTTGCCACCTCATCGCAGGTGTCATAAATTGGACCTAATATTAAAATAAAAACATCCCCAAAGTGTCATAAATTAAACCTGATATTAAAATAAAAACATCCCCAATGTGTCATAAATGAAAGCTAATGTTAAAATAAAAACATCCCAAAGTGTCATAAATTAATGCTAATATTAAAATGAAAATATACCCAAAGTGTCATAAATTAAGCATAATATTAAAATGAAAACCCCCAATGTCACAAATAAAAAATGATATTGAAATACAAACATCCCAAAACTGTCATAAATTAAACCTAATATTAAAATAAAAACATCCTCAAGTGTCATAAATTAAACCTAATATTAAAATAAAAACATCCCCAAAGTGTCATAAATTAAACCTAATATTAAAATAAAAATATCCCAAAGTTTCATAAATGAAAGATAATATAAAAATATACCCAAAATGTCATAACTTAAACCTAATATTAAAATAAAAACATCCCCAAAGTGTCATAAATTAAACCTAATATTAAAATAAAAACATCCCCAATGTGTCATAAATGAAAGCTAATGTTAAAATAAAAACATCACAAAGTGTCATAAATTAATGCTATTATTAAAATAAAAATATACCCAAAGTGTCATAAATTAAGCATAATATTAAAATGAAAACCCCCAATGTCACAAATAAAAACTAATATTAAAATAAAAACATCCCAAAACTGTAATAAATTAAACATAATTTTTAATAAAAACATCCCCAATGTGTCATAAATGAAAGCTAATGTTAAAATAAAAACATCCCAAAGTGTCATAAATCAATGCTAATATTAAAATAAAAATATACCCAAAGTGTCATAAATTAAGCATAATATTAAAATGAAAACCCCCAATGTCACAAATAAAAAATAATATTGAAATAAAAACATCCCAAAACTGTCATAAATTAAACCTAATATTAAAATAAAATCATCCTCAAGTGTCATAAATTAAACCTAATATTAAAATAAAAACATCCCCAAAGTGTCATAAATTAAACCTAATATTAAAATAAAAACATCCCCAATGTGTCATAAATGAAAGCTAATGTTAAAATAAAAACATCCCAAAGTGTCATACATTAATACTAATATTAAAATAAAAATATACCCAAAGTGTCATAAATTAAGCATAATATTAAAATGAAAACCCCCAATGTCACAAATAAAAACTAATATTAAAATAAAAACATCCCAAAACTGTAATAAATTAAACATAATTTTAAATAAAAACATCCCCAAAGTGTCATAAATTAAACATAATATTAAATAAAAACATCCCCAAAGTGTCGTGAATGAAAACTAATAATACAAAAATAAAAATATACCCAAAGTGTCATCAATTAAAATAAAAACATCCCCAAAGTGTCATAAATTAAACATAAGATTAAAATAAAAACATCCCAAAGCTAGTACAAAAATAAAAATATACCCAGTGTGATAAATGAAACTTAATATTAAAATAAAACCAAAGTGTGATGAATGAAAGTTAATATGAAAATGAAAGCACAAAGTGTGATAGTGTGTCATGTGACCACAGCCTGTGCGTGAAGTGTGCCAGAGAGTCCAGGTTCTGAACCAGCGCAGGCATGTGAGAATCCTGCGTCACACTGACGCCGCTCAGGCTGTGGGCAAGATCCCCGTGGACGTGTGTGACCTGGGCGTGGACTACCTCACCATCGTGGGTCACAAGGTCAGTCAGGAGAACTTCCTGCACTCCCAACACTTTTCCCCCGACGCTAACATTCGGATTCATTTCCAGTTTTACGCGCCCAGGATCGCTGCCTTGTTCGTCAGGGGCCCCGGGGCCACCACGCCACTATACCCCGTGCTCGTTGGCGGGGGACAGGAGAGGAACTTCAGACCGGGGTAATGTTCTCACTCGGCGTCCTTGTATTACTTTCTTATGTTCCAAAAGGTTTGATCGAATGAAATGAGTCAAACTTGGAAAAAATGTAACCTATTTATTATTCGCCGCTGTCTTTAAGTTGAAGTGGAGTGGTCAAGGTTTTTTTTTCACAATAATTCATCAGGTTAAGCTCATTACAAATGATGCGGACACATTTGTTACTGGACGCTTTCATATGATAGCTGTAATAGATATTGTCCAGTTACCCTGCTATTGTGTGCTTAGCTGTTGTGTAGCTGCTAGTAGCCTAATGTCCTCACTCGGGGTGCGATATTGTTGCATCGCCTTACGTATTGATCCGATGTCGGCGTTTTTGTATTACTTTCTTATGTTCAAAAAAGTTTGATTGAATAAAACGAGTCAAACTTGGAAAAACTTTAACCTATTTATTATTTGCCGCTGTCTTTAAGTTGAAGTGGAGTGGTCAAGGTTTTTTTTCCCCACAATAATTCATCAAGTTAAGCTCATTACAAATGATGCGGACACATTTGTTACTGGATACTTTCTAATACTATACTCATATGATAGCTGTAATAGATATTGTCCAGTTGCCATGCTATTGTGTGCTTAGCTGTTGTGTAGCTGCTAGTAGCCTAATGTCCTCACTCGGGTTGCGATATCGTCACATCGCCTTACGTATTGATCCAAAGTCGACGTCCTTGTATTACTTTCTTATGTTTGAAAAGGTTTGATTGAATAAAACGAGTCAAACTTGGAAAAACTTTAACCTATTTATTATTTGCCGCTGTCTTTAAGTTGAAGTGGAGTGGTCAAGGTTTATTTTTTTTCCACAAGAATTCACCAAGTTAAGCTCATTACAAATGATGCGGACACATTTGTTACTGGATACTTTCTAATACTATACTCATATGATAGCTGTAATAGATATTGTCCAGTTAGCATGCTATTGTGTGCTTAGCTGTTGTGTAGCTGCTAGTAGCCTAATGTCCTCACTCGGGGTGCGATATTGTTGCATCGCCTTACGTATTGATCCGATGTCGGCGTTTTTGTATTACTTTCTTATGTTCGAAAAGGTTTGATTGAATAAAACGAGTCAAACTTGGAAAAACTTTAACCTATTTATTATTCGCCGCTGTCTTTAAGTTGAAGTGGAGTGGTCAAGGTTTTTTTTTCTTCACAATAATTCATCAGGTTAAGCTCATTACAAATGATGCGGACACATTTGTTACTGGATACTTTCTAATACTATACTTATATGATAGCTGTAATAGATAGTGTCCAGTTACCATGCTATTGTGTGCTTAGCTGTTGTGTAGCTGCTGGTAGCCTAATGTCCTCACTCGGGGTGCGATATTGTCACATCGCCTTACGTATTGATCCGATGTCGGCGTCCTTGTATTACTTTCTTATGTTCGAAAAGGTTTGATCGAATGAAACGAGTCAAACTTGGAAAATACTTTAACCTATTTGTTACTCACTGCTGTCTTTAAGTTGAAGTGGAGTGGTCAAGGTTTTTTTTTTCCACAATAATTCATCAAGCTAAGCTCATTACAAATGATGCGGACACATTTGTTACTGGATACTTTCTAATACTATACTCATATGATAGCTGTAATAGATATTGTCCAGTTACCATGCTGTTGTGTGCTTAGCTGTTGTGTAGCTGCTAGTAGCCTAATGTCCTCACTCGGGGTCCAATATTGTTGCATCGCCTTACGTATTGATCCGATGTCGGCGTCCTTGTATTACTTTCTTATGTTCGGAAAGGTTTGATCGAATTAAACGAGTCAAACTTGGAAAAACTTTAACCTATTTATTATTTGCCGCTGTCTTTAAGTTGAAAAGGATTGGTCAATGTTTTTTTTCCACAATAATTCATCAGGTTAAGCTCATTACAAATGATGCGGACACATTTGTTACTGGACGCTTTCATATGATAGCTGTAGTAGATATTGTCCAGTTACCATGCTATTTTGTGCTTAACTGTTGTGTAGCTGCTAGTAGCCTAATGTCCTCACTCGGGGTGCGATATTGTCGCATCGCCTTACGTATTGATCCGATGTCGGAGTTTTTGTATTACTTTCTTATGTTCGAAAAGGTTTGATTGAATAAAACGAGTCAAACTTGGAAAAACTTTAACCTATTTATTATTCGCCGCTGTCTTTAAGTTGAAGTGGAGTGGTCAGTGTTTTTTTTTTTTCACAATAATTCATCAAGTTAAGCTCATTACAAATGATGCGGACACATTTGTTACTGGACGCTTTCTAATACTATACTCATATGATAGCTGTAATAGATATTGTCCAGTTGCCATGCTATTGTGTGCTTAGCTGTTGTGTAGCTGCTAGTAGCCTAATGTCCTCACTCGGGGTCCAATATTGTCACATCGCCTTACGTATTGATCCGATGTCGGCGTCCTTGTATTACTTTCTTATGTTCGGAAAGGTTTGATCGAATTACACGAGTCAAACATGGAAAAACTTTAACCTATTTATTATTCGCCGCTGTCTTTATGTTGAAGTGGAGTGGTCAAGGTTTTTTCTTCACAATAATTCATCACAAATGATACGGACACTTTTGTTACTGGATGATTTCTAATACTATACTTATATGGTAGCTGTAACAGATAGTGTCCAGTTACCATGCTATTGTGTGCTTAGCTGTTGTGTAGCTGCTAGTAGCCTATATCCTGGCTTTTTTTTTTTTTTAATTTTATTTGATCAATATGAGAAGTTTTGAGTTTGGATTATCTGTGCATGAAACATGAAATAATTCTGCATTCTGGAACGTTGCAGGACTGAAAACACACCAATGATCGCTGGACTGGGGAAGGTAAATTTGCTCACCTTTTAATCGTCTTGAAGTGTGACAGGTGGCACTTAAGTATTGTGCGTGACATGAAGAAGGAAAAGTAGCTTCCATATGAGGAGGTGTGAACAAGTTAGAACAGGGGTCAGCAACCTTTTTGAAAGCAAGAGCTACTTCTTGGGTACTGATTAATGCGAAGGGCTACCAGTTTGATACACACTTAAATAAATTGCTAGAAATAGCCAATTTGCTCAATTTACCTTTAATAAGTAAATCTATATTTATAAAAAAAAATGGGTATTTATGTCCGTCATTCCGTCGTAAGTTTTTATTCCTTTTAAGGAAGATTTTTTGTAGGGAATAAATGATGAAAAAAAAACACTTAATTGAACATGAGGAGAAAACACAAAAAAAATGAAAATTACATTTTGAAACATAGTTTATCTTCAATTTCGACTCTTTAAAATTCAAAATTCAACTGAAAAAAACGAAGAGAAAAACTAGCTAATTCGAATCTTTTTGAAAAAAAATTACAAAAATAATTTATGGAACATCATTAGTAATTTTTCCTGATTAAGATTAATTTTAGAATTCTGATGACATGTTTTAAATAGGTTAAAATCCAATCTGCACTTTGTTAGAATATATAACAAATTGGACCAAGCTATATTTCTAACAAAGACAAATCATTATTTCTTTTAGATTTTCCAGAACAAAAATTTTAAATGAAATTCAAAAGACTTTGAAAGAATTTGATTCTATAGATTTTCTAGATTTTTTAGAATTTTAATCATATATAACAATTTTAATCATAATAAGTTTGAAGAAATATTTCACAAATATTCTTTGTCGAAAAAACAGAAGCTAAAATGAAGAATTAAATTAAAATGTATTTATTTTTCTTAACAAAAAAAAAAAAAAAAAATACTTGAACATTGATTTAAATTGTCAGGAAAGAAGATAAAGGAATTTAAAAGGTTTAAAAATCCTAAAATAATTTTTAAGGTTGTATTTTTTTCTCTAAAATTGTCTTTCTGAAAGTTATAAGAAGCAAAGTCTAGCGGTTTAGCTCGGTTGGTAGAGCGGCCGTGCCAGCAACTTGAGGGTTGCAGGTTCGATTCCCGCTTCCGCCATCCTAGTCACTGCCGTTGTGTCCTTGGGCAAGAAACTTTACCCACCTGCTCCCAGTGCCACCCACACTGGTTTAAATGTAACTTAGATATTGGGTTTCACTATGTAAAGCGCTTTGAGTCACTAGAGAAAAAGCGCTATATAAATATACTTCACTTCACTTCACAAAGTAAAAAAAAAATGAATTTATTTAAACAAGTGAAGACCAAGTCTTTAAAATATTTTCTTGGATTTTCAAATTCTATTTGAGTTTTGTCTCTCTTAGAATTAAAAATGTCAAGCAAAGCGAGACCAGTTTGCTAGTAAATAAATACAATTTAAAAAATAGAGGCAGTTCACTGGTAAGTGCTGCTATTTGAGCTATTTTTACAACAAGCCAGCGGGCGACTCATCTGGTCCTTACGGGCGACCTGGTGCCCGTTGGTGACCCCTGAGTAATGACATAAATCAAGGTCCCAATAAAGACATAAAAACATTGCATCTAATAAAGAGCCTAATACTGGAGTCTGTGAACATTGCTCCAAAGTCAGGATTTCTGGTTGATTTAATGTGCACACAAAAGTAAACATTGACATGTGCAGGATGAACAAACACACTACGCTACTAAGACTATGGTGGCAATTAACAGCTAGCTTCTACAGCTGGGTTGCCCAAAGTGCGGCACAGGGTCCGCCTGTGGTCCCTGACTCCCTTGTCATCGGCCTTAAGATCTCCTTTGCACCCTTGCTGGTGACATCTATCGAAATGAGGGTGGTCCCAAAAAGGTGGGATTGTTTCAAATTGACTGTGTGTCGCTTTTAAAAGTGTAACATATGAAATAACAAGTGTGTGTAAAAATTTAAAGTGCTCCCCCTCTGGTCAACATATGAAATAACAAGTGCGTGTAAAAAGTTGAAGTGCTCCCGCTCTGGTCAACATATGAAATAACAAGTGTGTGTAAGAAATTGAAATGTGCCCCCTTTGGCCCCAATTAATACAACAAATAAATAAGTAAATAGAGACATACTGTAATAACTTGAAGTAAATTATGAAGATTAAAAACCAATTACAAACAAAACATTTAAAAAAATATGTCGACATTTTTCCTGCTTCTGTAATATTGCAATACTTTCTCGTACAATTGTTACCTTTTTATGTAAAATTATTACTTTTTAAGGCAAAATAGTGACATTGGTCATATAAAATTCTGACTTTTATCACAATATTGCCCATTTTTGTGTTGTTCTTGTAAAAGAGTGACATTTTTTGAGTAAAAATTATGACTTTTGTCATTATTTTACCAGGTAAAATTCAGATTATTATTATAATATCGCCAAAATTTTAACGTTTTCTTATATAATTGTGACTTTTGTAGAGTAAAATTACGACTTTTCATAAAATTGCCCAAATGTTTTGCTTTTTTTGTAAAATTACGAATGTTTTTGAGTAAAATTCCGACTTTTATCATAATATTGCACACATTTTCAGTTTTTCTTGTAAAATTTTGACTTGCGTTGAGTTAAATTCCAACTTTTATTATAATACTAAAACGTTAGCAACCCTAGCATAGCTGTGAGCTACATGCTAACATAACATGTTGACATCATGCTAGCGCCGTTAGCATGTTCCCTGTAACTCTAACCGTACAACAACATACCATTAGAGAACGGGACATGAATGTTAGCAACACTAGTATAGCTATGCTGACGACAGGCTAACATTACATTTTAGCGTCATGCTAGCTTAGCATATTCACCGTAGCTCGACAAGGACAACATTAAGGGGCGGGACAGGAAGACAAATGTCTGGACTACTGTAACTCACTTCTCGTCGGGATCCCCAGCAAGAACATTCAGAAGCTGCACTACTTACAGAATAGTGCTGCTAGTGCGGAAATACGACCAAATCACACCGGTTCTCAAATCCCTTCACCGGCTTCTTGTTCCACTCAGGATTGAATACAAAGTCTCCCTACAAACTCTTTAGTGCCTCGCCCTCTACTTCAAAGAACCGCTCACCCCCCAAATCCTCCACACGACACCTCCGCTCCGGACAGGCTAACCTCCTCCTACCTGCGAGGACAAAGCTCCGCCGTTTCCAGTCTGTGGAACACTCTCCCTGACCACCTGAGGGCACCACAGACTGTGAATGCTTTAAAAAAAAGGCTTAAAAACCCTTCTTTTTAAAAAACAAAACATTTTGTTAGACTTATCTGTGCTAGTTCTAGTTATTAGTCTGTTGTAGTTTTTGTTTTATTTTGTATTTATCTTACTTGTTGGAAGTAGCTATTTGTTGTTCTAGCTTTGTTTTGTTTTAAATGCACTGTAGCACTTTGAGACTGTTCAATATAAAGTGCTTTTACAAATAAAATATTATTAGGGACCGAATGTCCCTTTGGGACAGAGGACCCCATTGTATTTCTTAGGTTTTATTATTATTATTATACCGCCGCCTCTTTGAGCTGTAATTTCACCCCCTTAAAATGCTTCAAAACTCACCAAATTTGACACACACATCAGGACTGACAAAAATTGCGATCTAATCAAAAAACCAAATCCCAAAACTCAAAATTGCGTTCTAGCGCCCACTAGGAAAAAACACAGACAAAACTGCTTGTAACTTCTGTTAGGAATGTTGTAGAGACATGAAACAAAAACTTCTATGTAGGGCTGACTTAGACCTAGATTTCAGACACTGACCTCCTTCAGCAAAAATCAACAGGAAGTTGGCAAAAACCCCTTCAAAACAAACATTTCCTAAAACTTGTCATTTTTGCCTATTTGAGCTGTAATTTGACCCCCTTAAAATGCTTCAAAACTCACCAAACTGGACACACACATCAGGACTGGCAAAAATTGTGATCTAATAAAAAATAAAACCAAACCCCAAAACTCAAAATTGCGCTCTAGTGCCCCCTAGGAATAAAACACTGACAAAACTACTCTTGGGAAGAAAACACAGACTAAACTGCTTGTAACTTCCGGTAGGAATATCATAGATACATGAAACAAAAACCTCTATGTAGGTCTCACTTAGACCTACATTTCATTCATTGACATCCTTCAGCAAAAAACAACAGGAAATTGGCAATTACCCCTTCAAAACAAAAGTTTTGTAAAAACCTGTCACCTTTTTTCAAACATTATCTCCTCTGAGTGCATTTGTTGTGTCGGCTTCAAACTCGCCCAGGAAAGAGATTGAAACCTTCTGATTAAAAGTTTTGATTTTACGAGCCTTCAAAGAAACGCTGCGCTGACGCTGCTGCGCTGCTGCGCTGCTGCCGTCTCAAGATGGCCGCTTAAAAGCAGGAAGCACCAGCATGACTACACAATGTGGAGAAGGTAGGTACTGTGCGGGTAAATATTTGTTGTCTGGGTGAAAGAAGGAGGCACCAGTTTGACTCCAGGATACAGAGAAGGTAGGTAATGTGCAGGTAAAGATATGTTGACTGGGTGAAAGAAGGAGGCACCAGTTTGACTCCAGGATACAGAGAAGTTAGGTAATGTGCGGGTAAAGATATGTTGACTGGGTGAAAGAAGGAGGCACCAGTTTGACTCCAGGATACAGAGAAGTTAGGTAATGTGCGGGTAAAGATATGTTGACTGGGTGAAAGAAGGAGGCACCAGTTTGACTCCAGGACACAGGGAAGGTAGGTACTGTGCGGGTAATGATATGTTGTCTGGGTGAAAGAAGGAGGCACCAGTTTGACTCCAGGATACAGAGAAGGTAGGTAATTTGCAGGTAAAGATATGTTGACTGGGTGAAAGAAGGAGGCACCAGTTTGACTCCAGGACACAGAGAAGGTAGGTAATGTGCAGGTAAAGATATGTTGACTGGGTGAAAGAAGGAGGCACCAGTTTGACTCCAGGATTCAGAGAAGGTAGGTAACGTGCAGGTAAAGATATGTTGACTGGGTGAAAGAAGGAGGCACCAGTTTGACTCCAGGACACAGGGAAGGTAGGTACTGTGCAGGTAAAGATATGTTGACTGGGTGAAAGAAGGAGGCACCAGTTTGACTCCAGGATACAGAGAAGGCAGGTAACGTGCAGGTAAAGATATGTTGACTGGGTGAAAGAAGGAGGCACCAGTTTGACTCCAGGATACAGAGAAGGTAGGTAATGTGCAGGTAAAAATATGTTGACTGGGTGAAAGAAGGAGGCACCAGTTTGACTCCAGGATACAGAGAAGGTAGGTAATGTGCGGGTAAAGATATGTTGACTGGGTGAAAGAAGGAGGCACCAGTTTGACTCCAGGATACAGAGAAGGTAGGTAATGTGCAGGTAAAGATATGTTGTCTGGGTGATGGCAGGAAGCACCAGCGTGTATGGGTGACAGAAAGAAGCACCAGTGTGACCCCAGGATACAGGGAAGGTAGGTAAAGTGCAGGTAAAGATATGTTGAATGGGTAAAGGCAGGAAACACCAGCGAAAGTCGGTCCCGTCCATCGCTGCTTGTAACTTTATTTATTGTTATTATTAGTTATTAGTCCATTTTTTGAAGTGTAGCGAAGCCTTTCTTTACCTGAAATGACAGCAGACCTTATGGTGTGTGTTCCAGGCTGCAGAGCTGGTGACCAATCACGGCGCAGCTTATGAGCGTCACATGCTGGATACAAGAGTGCACCTGGAGGAGCGGCTGAAGGTGGGTCATGTGACATGAGAGGAGGTTGTTGTTGTTGTTGTTTGATGACTTCCTGCCCTTCAGGCCACCTTTAAAGACAAGCTGCACTTCAACAGCCATTTTGCGGGCTCTGACTGCCTTCCCAACACGTGCAACGTCTCCCTGCTGGGCGCCCGCTTGCAGGGCTGGCGGGTGTTGTCGCACTGCCGCAAGCTGCTGGCCAGCGTGGGCGCCGCCTGCCACTCGGACCGCGGCGACAGGTAACCGCCTCGGTCCAGCCGGGCTCCCCCCGCGCCCTCACTTCCCGCCTCTCGCCCCCTCCAGGCCGTCCCACATCCTGCTGAGCTGCGGCGTGCGGGAGGAAGTGGCCGCCAACGCCTTGAGGCTGAGCGTGGGCAGGAGGACCTCCAGGGAAGACGTGGAGCAGGTGGTGCAGGACCTGGAGAAGGCGGTGAAGCACTTGGAGCAGGCGGAGTAGAACTGGCTGCAGCAACCTTTCTGTACCTCAGTCAAAGAAGGCAGGAGAACTCTTCTGGTCTGGACTCTTCCTCCTCCAGAGAGAACTTCGCTTTGGAGTCCAGATGTCAACCAGTTTTGAGGTCCTACATCTCCAGGAGCTCGGTGAGCATCAACATCCACAATTGGAAGGCTGGGATTGACTTTTCTTTCTTTCTAAATGGCGGTTTAGCTCGGTTGGTAGAGCGGCCGTGTCAGCAACTTGAGGGTTGCAGGTTCGATCGCCGCTTCCACCATCCTAGTCACTGCCGTTGTGTCCTTGGGCAAGACACTTTACCCACCTGCTCCCAGTGCCACCCACACTGCTTTGAATCAATCAATCAATCAATGTTTACTTATATAGCCCTAAATCACTAGTGTCTCAAAGGGCTGCACAAACCACCACGACATCCTCGGTAGGCCCACATAAGGGCAAGGAAAACTCACACCCAGTGGGACATCTGTGACAATAATGATCCAGTGGGACGTCTGTGACAATAATGATTATGAGAACCTTAGAGAGGAGGAAAGCAATGGATGTCGAGCGGGTCTAACATGATACTGTGAAAGTTCAATCCACAATGGATCCAACATAGTCGCGAGAGTCCAGTCCAAAGCGGGTCCAACTCAGCAGCGAGAGTCCCGTTCACAGCGGAGCCAGCAGGAAACCATCCCAAGCGGAGGCGGATCAGCAGCGCAGAGATGTCGAGGCGGATCAGCAGCGCAGAGATGTCCCCAGCCGATACACAGGCAAGCAGTACATGGCCACCGGGTCGGACCGGACCCCCTCCACGGGGGAGAGTGGGACATAGAAGAAAAAGAAAAGAAACAGCAGATCAACTGGTCTAAAAAGGGAGTCTATTTAAAGGCTACAGTATACAAATGAGTTTTAAGGTGAGACTTAAATGCTTCTACTGAGGTGGCATCTCGAACTGTTACCGGGAGGGCATTCCAGAGTACTGGAGCCCGAACAGAAAACGCTCTATAGCCCGCAGACTTTTTTTGGGCTTTGGGAATCACTAACAAGCCGGAGTCCTTTGAACGCAGATTGTAACTTAGATATTGGGTTTCACTATGTAAAGCGCTTTGAGTCACTAGAGCAAAAGCGCTATATAAATATAATTCACTTCACATTTTCGTCAATAAAAATAAAAACCTTTTTTTTTACAATAAAGCAAAATGCAACAAAACACAGAGGAACATGACGGCAAAGGACCAAAACACCCACAGGTCATATGATAATCAGAATCTATATCATAATGATCCACATCATAATAATCTATATCAGGGGCGTCAAAGTCAAATAGAGAGTGGGCCAAAATTTAAAACTGAACAAAGCCGCGGGCCAAGGTTGAACGAATTAACCTTTTAATAGGGACCCAAACAAGTTTTGCATGAAATATTGAACAAGAAAGGCTTATATAATTTTAGTGACATGCAAAATCCAGTTTCAAATAATAATGATTAAAAAAATATCAATGACTAATCAAATAAAATTTAAATAAACATGTTATGCCTTTTTTTCTATTTGCAATCTTCTGAGGTAAATATCAATTTTTTTCCACAGGCTAATATCCATCCATCCATCCATTTCCTACCGCTTATTCCCTTTTTGGGGTCGCGGGGGGCACTGGCGCCTATCTCAGCTACAATCGGGCGGAAAGCGGGGTACACCCTGGACAAGTCGCTACCTCATCGCAGGGCCAACACAGGCTAATAATACATTTGAAAATAAAATAACAATAATGAATGAACAAAACATTCAAGCCTTGAAGTAGCAAGAGAAAATGCGTGAATAAAACGTTAATTATTGGTCAGTTTGCTGGATGTTTCCCGGAAGAGTTAGTGCTGCAAGGGGTTCTGGGTATTGTGGGGCGGTATAGCTCGGTTGGTAGAGCGGCCGTGCCAGCAACTTGAGGGTTGCGGGTTCGATCGCCGCTTCCACCATCCTAGTCACTGCTGTTGTGTCCTTGGGCAAGGCACTTTGAGTCACTAGAGAAAAAGCGCTATATAAATATAATTCACTTCACATTTTTGTCAATAAAAATAAAAACCTTTTTTTTTTACAATAAAGCAAAATGCAACAAAACACAGAGGAACATGACGGCAAAGGACCAAAACACCCACAGGTCATATGATAATCAGAATCTATATCATAATGATCCACATCATAATAATCTATATCAGGGGCGTCAAAGTCAAAAAGAGAGTGGGCCAAAATTTTAAACTGAACAAAGCCGGGGGCCAAGGTTGAACGAATTAACCTTTTAATAGGGACCCAAACAAATTTTGCATGAAATATTGAACAAGAAAGGCTTATATAACTTTAGTGACATGCAAAATCCAGTTTCAAATAATAATGATTAAAAAAATATCAATGACTAATCAAATAAAATTTAAATAAACATTTTATGCCTTTTTTTCTATTTGCAATCTTCTGAGGTAAATATCAATTTTTTTCCACAGGCTAATATCCATCCATCCATCCATTTCCTACCGCTTATTCCCTTTTTGGGGTCGCGGGGGGCACTGGCGCCTATCTCAGCTACAATCGGGCGGAAAGCGGGGTACACCCTGGACAAGTCGCCACCTCATCGCAGGGCCAACACAGGCTAATAATACATTTGAAAATAAAATAACAATAATTAATGAACCAAACATTCAAGCCTTGAAGTAGCAAGAGAAAATGCGTGAATAAAACGTTAATTATTGGTCAGTTTGCTGGATGTTTCCCGGAAGAGTTAGTGCTGCAAGGGGTTCTGGGTATTGTGGGGCGGTATAGCTCGGTTGGTAGAGCGGCCGTGCTAGCAACTTGAGGGTTGCAGGTTCGATCCCCGCTTCCACCATCCTAGTCACTGCCGTTGTGTCCTTGGGCAAGACACTTTACCCACCTGCTCCCAGTGCCACCCACACTGGTTTAAATGTAACTTAGATGTTGGGTTTCACTATGTCATCATATGATCATCATGTGATTATCGTGTCATGTGGTCATCATGTCATGTCATGTCTTAATCATGTGATCATCATGTGGTCATGTCATCATCTGATCATATAATGTGATCATCATGTGACCACATCATTGTGTCATGATAAGGTCATCATGTCATGTCATCATCATATGATCATCATGTGACTATAATGCCATGTGGTCATCATGTCATGTCATGTCTTAATCATGTGATCATCATGTGGTCATGTCATCACCTGGTCATCATGTAATCATGTGATCATCATGTGATTATCATGTCTTCATGTGGTCGTCATGTCATCATGTAATCATGTGATCATCATGTGGTCATGTCATCATCTGGTCATCATGTAATCATGTGATCATCATGTGATTATCATGTCTTCATGTGGTCATCATGTCATCATGTAATCATGTGATCCTGTCATGTGATTATCATGTCTTCATGTCATCATCTGGTCATCATGTAATCATGTGATCATCACATGTGATCATCATGTGATTATCATGTCATCATGTCATGTCATGTCTTAATCATGTGATCATCATGTGGTCATGTCATCATCTGATCATATAATGTGATCATCATGTGACCACATCATTGTGTCATGATAAGGTCATCATGTCATGTCATCATCATATGATCATCATGTGACTATAATGCCATGTGGTCATCATGTCATGTCATGTCTTAATCATGTGATCATCATGTGGTCATGTCATCATCTGGTCATCATGTGATCATCATGTGGTTATCATGTCTTCATGTGGTCATCATGTCATCATGTAATCATGTGATCCTGTCATGTGATTATCATGTCTTCATGTCATCATCTGGTCATCATGTAATCATGTGATCATCTCATGTGATCATCATGTGATTATCATGTCATCATGTCATCATCATGTGGTCATGTCATCATCTGATCATATAATGTGATCATCATGTGACCACATCATTGTGTCATGATGTGGTCATCATGTCATGTCATCATCATATGATCATCATGTGATTATTTCATGTGGTCATCATGTCATGTCAACATCTTGTGATCATCATGTCATCATGTGATCATCACTCCCACTACCGCACCTTTAGTTGGAGTCCTAAATCTCGTTATATGCAAATATAATGACAATAAAGTCTATTTTTTTCATTCTATTCTATGTCATCATGTGTTCATCACGTGATCATCATGTGATCATCATGTTTCGTTTTGATAGTGTGATAACTATAATAATATTTAAAAAAATCAGTCTATAAAAATTCAGTTTCTAAGAATTCAGGTACAACAATTTAATGTTGTTTTTTTTTTAAAATCAGTGTATACAAATGTAAAGTCTATAAATTCAGTGTAGAAATATTCAGTGTAAAATTTTCAAAAATCAGCCTCTTTAGTGTAAAAAAATAATTGTATAAAAAAATCAGTGCAGAAAAATTTTAGTGTGTAAAAAATTCAGAGTAAAAAATTTGGTGCAGAAATATTTTGTTGTTTTAAAAGTCAAGACCCACTCCTGGTAATTAGCGACTGAAGCACCTGATTGGCTGGTTGATTGCTTCGGTCTGAATGGACAGGAAGTGAGTCCTGAGTTCTGAAGCAGAATATTTCTGCACTTCATCGTCTTGTGACAAACTTTTATACAAGTTTTTGTTAAAAAAAAAAAGAAAGAAAAAAAAAGACACACAATGAAGAAGCAAGTCAGCAGCACCTGAGGACATGACCATGGTCTTCCCTGGCAGATGGTCCTCCCCGGAACAAAGGAGAGACTAATTAGCCTTGACCAGGCTCAGAGCGTCGGCCTGCCAGCTGAGGGCCGATCGGTTTTCTCCGGCTCGGGTGCAAGGCCTGAGTCTGTCACGAGATCCACAAGGTCAGGTTTCAAGAGTTTTCAGCGGCCCCAGGCCCGGAAGCGGCAACACAATCCATGGCGAGGACTTGGTCTTCTGACGCACCTTTGACTGCTGCTCTGACCGCTCACCTTCTGGTCTGGTCAAGAAGACCAGGTCAGCTGGATCCCTGGCACACAGAGGACCAGGTCAACTGCATTTGACCCATCACCCCCTACGAGGTGAGGGGAGCTGTGAGCAGCAGCAGTGGCCGCGCCCGGGAATCATTTTTTGTGATTTAGCCCCCAATTCCAACCCTTGATGTTACATGAATCATTAGTAATGTAGCAACCTAGTTTTGAATGGCAGGGTCCCTGCTATCACATGTTGATAAAAATATAACATTTATGTAATAAAGATCAACTACAGACTTCCTAAATGCTGTATTACATTTTTCAAACGGTTATTTACAGTAAGTCATTATTTGACTTAGTCATTATTTTGTCTTAGTAAGTCAATATTTACTAAGTCAAAATATTAATATACTTAGTATCTCAGGTAACTAGGACTGTTTTGTGTTTTGTTTTTACTTTACGGAAAAAACATCGAGATATATAGCGGAAAACACAACCAAAAATTGTAGGCTTTTTCACGCGACGAAGCCGGCCTACTTCACAACACCCTCTAACCCCCTGGAGAGATACCACCTTAAGTAACGTAACTGCATAGATAACATTTGTGTATAAAAAGAAATCTGCTCTTCACAAGACAAAGGATAGCTCAGTGGTTAAGACTTCTGACTTGGATTGAGCGGTAATGGGTTTGAATCCCACTGTAGTTTACAGCATTTTGTTCCATTCCATCATACTTTACTGAGCCAGGAGTCCTCGATTACATTTGTGTATGGAAAAAAATTATTACTTCACCAGATCCAGGATAGACCAGGGGTTAAGACTGCTAACTGGGAATGAAAGGTACATAGTTTGAATCCCACTCTGGTTGACTGCATTGTTTTTCCACTTCATCATACTTTACTGAGCCAGGAGTCCTCGATTACATTTGTGTATGGAAAAAAATCCTTACATCACAAGATCCAGAGTAGACCAGGGGTTAAGACTCATGACTGGGAATGAAAGATACTGGGTTCAAACCCCACTCTGATTGATGGTATTTTCTTCTACCTCATCATACTTTACTGAGCCAGGAGTCCTCGATTACATTTGTGTATGGAAAAAAAAAATCTCTCTACAAGACCCAGGATAGCCCAGTGGTTAAGACTGTTGACTCAAGTCGAAGGGAGCAGGGTTCGAATCCTGGTTGGGTTGACATGTAATTTACAAAACCGGCTGGTGGCTTCAAGGTGACATATATTGTGACTATGTCACCTCTGTCATGTAATGTTAAAAAAATTATTTAATAAACTTTTTTTTTTTTTATCCAATTACAATTAACCTATTTTATTTTAATTGTACCCAGGAGAGCTCATTAGTCAACGCTCTTTATTATTCCCACCCACCTCAGGAATTACACTCACTCGCACACACACACTCATTCTCACACACACATTCATTCTCGCACACACACACACACTCATTCATTCTCACAGGTAACCCCTGAGGTGTCATCATTGACTATTTGACAATTTTTTTTGGATTACAATTATCTTTAGTGTTGACTTAATTTTTCAACTATATGTTACTCAAACAACTAGCACATAACATTAGTCAATGTATGTCGTTTTGACGCCATACAGTCAAATTACTGATTCCATGTATGGGATTTGAACCCACTACCCCTGTATTAGGAGCCCATGGTGTTGACCATTGAGCTATCCTGGGTCCCATTGAAGCATTGTTTTCGCTCATATACAAATGTAATCAGTGAACTATGATCGAGGCAAAACAAAAATGAAGATCTTCCAATGTATGGATTTGAACCCAGTAGTACTGCGTGAGACGCAGCAGTCTTAACCACTGAGCTATCCTAGACACCGTTAAGGCTTGGTTTTCGCTAATATAAAAATGTAATCAGTGAACTATTATCGAGGACAAACAAAAAGCAAGATCTTCCTAGGTATTGATTTGAACACAGTTGCACTGTGTAAGTGACAGCAGTCTTAACCATTGAGCTCTCTTGGATAACTTTAAGGTTTGGTTTTCGGTCATACACAAATGTAATCAGTGAACTATGATCGAGACAAAACAAAAATGAAGATCTTCCAATGTATGGATTTGAACCCAGTTGTACCACGTGAGCAACAGCAGTCTTAACTCTTGAGCTATCCTGAGTTTTTTAGTAGTTGTCCTCTGGCTCATTTACTAATGAAAATTGTGACATCTGTCGCAGTAAACTACAATTGAGGTGGAGCTAAATTTTGAACTTAAGTTACATATCAAACCAATTGGGATTCAACCCCAGTACCCCTGTACATGGAGCCCACAGTGTAGACCATTGAGGTATTCTGGGTTCCATCAAAACATGATTTTCGCTCAAATACAAATATTTAACAATGATAGAGGTGAAACGAAAAACAAGACCTTCCTAGGTATGGATTTGAACCCAGTAGTACTGTGTGAGAGGTAGAAGTCTTAACCCTTGAGCTATCCTGGGTTTTGTTTGGGACAAAATTTATCTTAATATACAAATACAATTATTTAACTATGATCGGTGAAACAATAAAGGAGCTATTTTGAGTTATGGATTTGAACGCAGCTTTACTGCCTGAGAGGCAGCAGTCTTAACCATTAAGCTACCCTCAGTCTTGTTGTAAGGGTAGTCTGGCTCATTCACTGATGTAATCGTGACACGGGTTGCAGTAAACTATGATTGAGGTGGAAGAAAATGTTGAATTCTGTTGCATATCAAACCAATTGGGATTCAAACCCAGTACCCCTTTAATGGGAGCCCCCAGTGTTGACCATTGAGCTATCCTGGGTCCCATCGATATTTCATTTTTGCTCATCTACAAATGCAATCATAAAACTATGATGGTGAAACAAGTTATACAAACTTAAGGATTAGAACCAACTTTTACTGTCTGAGAGGCAGCAGTCTTAACCATTGAGCTACCCTGAGTCTTGTTGTAGGTGTAGTCTGGCTCATTCACTAATGTAATCGTGACACCTGTCGCAGTAAAATGCGCTTGAGGTGGAAGAAAACTTTGAGCCGAAGTTACATATCAAGCTAATTGGGATTCAAACCCAGTATCGCTGTATTGGGAGCCCACAGTGTTGACCATTGAGCTATCCTGGGTCCCATCAAGACATGATTTTCGCTCTTATTAACTAATGCAATCATTAAACTATGATAGGTAAAACAAAAAACTTGAGTTATACAAAGTTATGGATTTGAACCACTTTTACTAACTGAGAGGCAAAAGTCTTAACCATTAAGTTATTCTCAATTTTGTTGTACATGTAGCCTGGCTCATTCACTCACTAATGTAATTGTGACACCTGTCGCAGTAAACTACTCTTAAGGTGGAACAAAATTTTTTAACCTAAGTTACATATCAAATCAACTGGGATTCAAACCCAGTACCCATGTATTGGGAGCCCACAGTGTTGACCATTGAGCTATACTGGGGCCGGTCAAAATTTGATTTTCGCTAACATACAAATGCAATCATTAAACTCTGATAGGTGAAACAAAAACATAGTTATTCAAAGTTATGGATTTTAACCACTTTTACTGACTGAGAGGCAGCAGTCTTAACCATTAAGTTATTCTCAATTTTGTTGTACATGTAGTCTGGCTCATTCACTAATGTAATTGTGACACCTGTCGCAGTAAACTACGCTTGAGGTGGAACAATTTTTTTTAACCTAAGTTACATATCAAATTAACTGGGATTCAAAACCAGTACCCATGTATTAGGAGCCCACAGTGTTGACCATTGATCTATCCTGGGACCGGTCAAGATTTGATTTTTGCTCACATACAAATGCAGTCATTAAACTCTGATAGGTGAAACAAAAACATAGTTATACAAAGTTCCGCATTTGAACTCACTTTTACTGACTAAGAGGCAGCAGTTTTAACCATTAAGCTACACTCAGTCTTGTTGCAAGTTTAGTCTGGCTCATTCAGTAATGTAATCGTTGCAGTAAACTATGATTGAGGTGGAAGAAAATGTCAAACTTCAGGTACCTATCAAACCAATTGGGATTCAAACCAAGTAGCCCTGTATTGGTAGCCCACAATGTTGACCATTGAGCTATGCTGGGCAACAAGTTCATAGTTCTTTGAAACTATCGCCACCATGTGGTCATACCTGCAACAAGTTCACAGTTCTTAGAAACTATCGCCACCATGTGGTCATACCTGCATCAAGTACATAGTTCTTGGAAACTATCGCCACCATGTGGTCATAACTGCAACAAGTTCATAGTTCTTAGAAACTATCGCCACCATGTGGTCATACCTGCAACAAGTTCATAGTTCTTAGAAACTATCGCCACCATGTGGTCATACCTGCAACAAGTTGATAGTTCTTAGAAACTATCGCCACCATGTGGTCATACCTGCAACAAGTTCATAGTTCTTAGAAACTATCGCCACCATGTGGTCATACCTGCAACAAGTTCATAGTTCTTAGAAACTATCGCCACCATGTGGTCATACCTGCAACAAGTTGATAGTTCTTAGAAACTATCGCCACCATGTGGTCATACCTGCAACAAGTTCATAGTTCTTAGAAACTATCGCCACCATGTGGTCATACCTGCAACAAGTTCATAGTTCTTAGAAACTATCGCCACCATGTGGTCATACCTGCAACAAGTTCATAGTTCTTAGAAACTATTGCCACCATGTGGTCATACCTGCAACAAGTTTATAGTTCTTAGAAACTATCGCCACCATGTGGTCATACCTGCAACAAGTTCATAGTTATTAGAAACTATCGCCACCATGTGTTCATACCTGCAACAAGTTCACAGTTCTTAGAAACTATCGCCACCATGTGGTCATACCTGCATCAAGTACATAGTTCTTGGAAACTATCGCCACCATGTGGTCATACCTGCAACAAGTTCATAGTTCTTTGAAACTATCGCCACCATGTGGTCATACCTGCAACAAGTTCACAGTTCTTAGAAACTATCGCCACCATGTGGTCATACCTGCAACAAGTACATAGTTCTTGGAAACTATCGCCACCATGTGGTCATACCTGCATCAAGTACATAGTTCTTGGAAACTATCGCCACCATGTGGTCATACCTGCAACAAGTTCATAGTTCTTTGAAACTATCGCCACCATGTGGTCATACCTGCAACAAGTTCATAGTTATTAGAAACTATCGCCACCATGTGTTCATACCTGCAACAAGTTCACAGTTCTTAGAAACTATCGCCACCATGTGGTCATACCTGCATCAAGTACATAGTTCTTGGAAACTATCGCCACCATGTGGTCATACCTGTATCAAGTACATAGTTCTTGGAAACTATCGCCACCATGTGGTCATACCTGCAACAAGTTCATAGTTCTTTGAAACTATCGCCACCATGTGGTCATACCTGCAACAAGTTCATAGTTATTAGAAACTATCGCCACCATGTGTTCATACCTGCAACAAGTTCACAGTTCTTAGAAACTATCGCCACCATGTGGTCATACCTGCATCAAGTACATAGTTCTTGGAAACTATCGCCACCATGTGGTCATACCTGCAACAAGTTCATAGTTCTTTGAAACTATCGCCACCATGTGGTCATACCTGCAACAAGTTCATATTTATTAGAAACTATCGCCACCATGTGGTCATACCTGCAACAAGTTCATATTTATTAGAAACTATCGCCACCATGTGGTCATACCTGCATCAAGTACATAGTTCTTGGAAACTATCGCCACCATGTGGTCATACCTGCAACAAGTTCATAGTTCTTAGAAACTATCGCCACCATGTGGTCATACCTGCAACAAGTTGATAGTTCTTAGAAACTATCGCCACCATGTGGTCATACCTGCAACAAGTTCATAGTTCTTAGAAACTATCGCCACCATGTGGTCATACCTGCAACAAGTTCATAGTTCTTGGAAACTATCGCCACCATGTGGTCATACCTGCAACAAGTTCATAGTTCTTAGAAACTATCGCCACCATGTGGTCATACCTGCAACAAGTTGATAGTTCTTAGAAACTATCGCCACCATGTGGTCATACCTGCAACAAGTTCATAGTTCTTAGAAACTATCGCCACCATGTGGTCATACCTGCAACAAGTTCATATTTATTAGAAACTATCGCCACCATGTGGTCATACCTGCATCAAGTACATAGTTCTTGGAAACTATCGCCACCATGTGGTCATACCTGCAACAAGTTCATAGTTCTTAGAAACTATCGCCACCATGTGGTCATACCTGCAACAAGTTCATAGTTCTTGGAAACTATCGCCACCATGTGGTCATACCTGCAACAAGTTCATAGTTCTTAGAAACTATCGCCACCATGTGGTCATACCTGCAACAAGTTGATAGTTCTTAGAAACTATCGCCACCATGTGGTCATACCTGCAACAAGTTCATAGTTCTTAGAAACTATCGCCACCATGTGGTCATACCTGCAACAAGTTCATAGTTCTTAGAAACTATCGCCACCATGTGGTCATACCTGCAACAAGTTCACAGTTCTTAGAAACAATTTTTTAGTTTAAAATATTTTTTCAGACCATGCAGATGTTTTTAGTTTTTTTTTTAAGATTAAGATTACAATGTAATTTTTTTACATGTTCATTTATTTTTTTCAGCATTAGATTTTTTTTTTGGGGATCAAAACATTTTTTTTGTTTGTTAACACTCAAAAAATTATTTTTAACACATTTTTTTTCCAACTTCAGATTGTCCTGTTTCAGTTCAAAGTAATTTTTTTTTACACCTTGCAGATATTGATTTTTAAGATTGAAATTGTGTTTTTTTACATGTTCATTTATTTTTTTTCAGTTTCTGATTTTTTTTTTGCAATAAAATATAATTTTTTCCACAACCATTTATTTTTTTTTAGTTTAAAATGTTTATTTCTTGGTTTAAAATATGTTTTTCTCTTTGCATGTTTTTATTTTTAAGATTAAAACATTTTTTTCATGTAAATTTTTATTTTTTTAATTTTTTTATTTTTTTTGTCTTAACCAGCATCTCAGGAAATCCTTCATGTATTTTTTCGATTTCAGATTTTTTTTTAGTTTAAAATATATTTTTTTACACCATGCGGATTGTAAAGATTAAGCTTTTTAAAATGTTTCTTTTTTTTTTCAATTTCCGAAATTTTATAGTTTAAAATATTTTTTTACACCATGCAGATTTTTTTTTTTTTTTAAGGTTAAGATTACAATATCATTTTTTTAAATGTTCATTATTTTTTTTATCTTTAGATTTTTATTTTTTGCATCCAAAAATTTTTTTAACACACAAAAATGATTTTTAACATGTAAAAACATTTTTTTCCAACTTCAGATTGTCCTTTTTCATTTCAAAGTTTTTTTTTTACACCTTGCAGATATAGATTTTTAAGATTGAAATTGTGTTTTTTTTACGTGTTCATTTATTCTTTTCAGTTTCTGTTTTTTTTTTTCAGAATAAAATTTTATTTTTTCCACATCCAATTTTTTTTTTTTTAGTTTAACATTTTTATTTCTTGGTTCAAAATATGTTTTACTCTTTGCATGTTTTTGTTTTTTAAGATTAAAACATTTTTTGCACGTTCATTTTTTTGTTGTTGTTTGTTTGTTTTTTTGTTTTGTTTTTTTGTCCTGTCCAGCATCTCAGGCAATTCTTCATTTCATTTTTCAATTTCAGATTTTTTTTTGTTTAAAATATTTTTTTACACCATGCAGATTTGTTCTGAAAAAATAATATTATAATGTAATTTTTTTACATGTTCAGTTATTTTTTTTTCCAGCTTTAGATTCTTATTTTTTGGATCAAAACATTAAAAAAAGAAAAATAGAAAAACTGAGTTTTGGATCAAAATATATATACATTTTTTTTTTTACACTCAAAAATAATTTTAACACCTAAACTATTTTTTTCACAACTTCATATCGTTCTTTTTCAGTTCAAAGTATTTTTTTTACACCTTGCAGATATTGATTTTTAAGATTGAAACTGTGTTTTTTTACATGTTCATTTATTTTTTTCAGTTTCAGATATTTTTTTCTGAATAAAATGCTATTTCGTCCACATCCATTTATTTTTCCTTTAGTTTAAAATTTTTAATTTATTGGTTTAAAATATGTTTTACTCTTTGCATGTTTTAATTTTTTAGATTAAAACATTGTTTGCACGTTCATTTGTTTTTTTTGTTTTTCAATTTTTTTTTTGTCCTGTCCAGCATCTCAGGCAATTCTTCATTTACTTTTTAAATGTCATATTTTTTGGGGGGGGGGTTTAAAATATTTCTTTACACCATGCCGATTTGTTTTAAAAAATAATATTACAATGTAAGTTTTGTACATGTTCATTTATTTTTTTCCAGCTTTAGATTTTTATTTTTTGGATCAAAACATTAAAAAAAGCAAAAAAGAAAAAATAAGTTTTGGACTAAAAAATATATATATATATATATATATATATATATATATATATATATATATATATATATATGTATATATATATATTTTTTTTTTTTTACACTCAAAAATTATTTTAAAACCTAAAATATTTTTTTCCCAAATATTTTTTTCATATTGTTCTTTTTCAGTTCAAAGTATTTTTTTATTAGTTTTTTAGATTTTTCTTTCTTTTTTTTTCAATTTCCGAAATTTTTTAGTTTAAAATATTTTTTTACACTATGCAGATTTTTTTTTTTTAAGATTAAGATTACAATATGATTTTTTAAAATGTTCATTTATTTTTTTCATCTTTAGATTTTTTCTTTTTTGTATCAAAACAATTTTTTTTGTTAACAGGCAAAAATGATTTTTTAACTCGTGAAAACATTTTTTTATCCAACCTCAGATTGTCCTTTTTCAGTTCAAAGTATTTTTTTTACACCTTGCAGATACTGATTTTTAAGATTGAAATTCTGTTTTTTTACATGTTCATTTATTTTTTCCAGTTTCTGATTTATTTTTCCGAAAAAATATATATTTTTTTCCACATCCATTTTGTTCTTTTTTCAGTTTGACATTTGTATTTCTTGGTTTGAAATATGTTTTACTCTTTGCATGTTTTTATTTTTAACATTAAAACATTTTTTGAACGGTAATTTTTGGTTTTGGTTTTTCAATTGTTTTTTTTTGTCCTGTCCAGCATCTCAAGCAATGTTTCATTTAATTTCAGATTAAAATGTTTTTTTTACACCATGCAGATTTAAAAAAAAAAATTATATTCACAATGTAATTTTTGTACATTTTTATTTTATGGATCAAAACATTAAATAATGGGGGAAAAAATAAATAAAAAAAATTAAATTGTTTTGGATCAAAATACTATTTTTTTTTTACACTCAAAAATCATTTTAACACTTAGAATATATTTTTTACAACTTCAGATCATTCTTTTTCCGTTTAAAGTATTTTTTTTAATATATCTGCAAAGTGTACAATTTTATTTTTTCCACATCCATTTATTTGTTTTCAGTTTTAGATTTTCCTTTTTCACATTAATATAAACAATTTTTACACGTTCATGATTTTTTTCTGAGTCACATTTCAGGCCTTTAGTTGAAATAGTCAATATTCTTACCATGATTTGTCTTATAAAACATGTGGACCCTCACCACTCTGACGTCACAGCTGAGGTTGAAGTTTCGTCGTGAATCCCGACGGGTGTTGTTGATGCCGGTGTCACATGGTCTTCCCTCAGCGGAGGTCCTTCCGGGATCCCGAGTGGAAAAAGTCCACGTCAGGAGAAGAAACGCTGGCGGTTGGCACGTGAATGACATTGGCGGCCATCCTATCCTTTCCCCTTTCAATTATTCACGCCTGGCCTCCTCCCGGGGATGGATTGTTGATTGTTCTCCATGGTGTCGGAGGAGCACATCTTCATCGCTGCAGGCCGCCTCCACACGCAGGATCTGACACTGGAGGAGCGCAAAGGTGGGTGGCTTTCACTTCTTCTTCACCTCCTTCAGTCTCCCGGGGACTTCCCTGGCGGGTCCGCCGGGTCCCACATTCGCTTCATGAAACTTCAGGGGCAGAACAAAAAGTATTTGTTACAGCCTTATTCCAAAAATAGGATACAATTCTACACACAATACCCCATGGTGACAATGTGAAAGGTTTTGTTTTCTACATATCTGCTAATTTATTGAAAATAAAAAACTATACTGTGGACGACTCACGCTGTCGTCGCTCGGGTTCCATGTACCACTCAGGAAGGACATCTCTTTTGAGCAGGTTTGACTCTTGTTTATTTTCCAATAAAGCTTTGTCTTCAGGTCGGATCGCTTTTCAGCTGCTCCTCGCTCACGGTCTGCTTTGCTGCACGCTTCACCGGCTGTGCATCTTCCCCTCAGCCCGGCGGCACCTCCTCTGCACTGCCGCCTCCCTTCTTGTGCTCCTCCGCTACTTCTTTGTAGCTACTTTCCCCCACCTGGTCTGCCAGTGCCCGCAGGAGTCTGCAATTCGGACGGCTGCTTGCTGCCAGGCCGGCCAGTGCGCCCACGAGAGCCCGCAGGGGATCTTCCTCCCCCGCCTCCGGTGGTCCAGCCATGTTGGGCGCCAAATGTGGACGACTCACGCTGTCGTCGCTCGGGTTCCATGGACCACTCAGGAAGGACATTGCTTTTGAGCAGGTTTGACTCTTTTATTTTTTCAAATAAAAGAGTCAAACCAAACAACTATTTCACATAGTCATTATGAGGTTATTGTGTGTAGAATTTTGAGAACAAACATTAAGCACTGTGAACACTTATGCTGTTTTTTTTAATAAAAAAAAAAAACAGCAAAAAAATTACGTTTTCACATAGTCATTATGAGGTTATTGTGTGTAGAATTTTAAAGACAAACATTAAGCACTGTAAATACCTATGCTTGTTTTTGTTTTGTTTTTTTAGTAAAAAAAAAAATTCTTTTTCACATAGTCAATACGGAGTATTGTGTGTAGAATTTTGAGGACAAACTAAGCACTGTGAATACTTATGCTTGTTGTTGTTTTTTGTTGTTTTTTAAAAAACAACTAAAATATAACTTTTTCACATACTCCTTACGGGGAATTGTGTGTAGAATTTTGAGGACAAACTTTAAGCACTGTGAATAGCTAAGCTTGTTTTGTTTTGTTTTTTTATTTTAAAAAAACAACAACAAAAATGTATTTTTTACATAGTCATTACGAGGTTATTGTGTGTAGAATTTTGAGGACAAACATTAAGCACTGTGAATACTTATGCTTGTTTTTTTGTTTTTTTTATGAAAAAAACAACAACAACAAAATAACTTTTTAACATAGTCATTACGGGGTATTGTGTGTAGAATTTTGAGGACAAACTTTAAGCACTGTGAATACTTATGCCTGTTGTTGTTTTTTGTCGTTTTTAAAAAAAATATATATATAGGGGACGGCGTGGCGCGGTTGGGAGAGTGGCCGTGCCAGCAACCTGAGGGTTCCTGGTTCAATCCCCACCTTCTACCAACCTCGTCACGCCTGTTGTGTCCTTGAGCAAGACACTTCACTCTTGCTCCTGATGTTTCGTG
>NC_084636.1:6025915-6103415 GCF_033978795.1 Nerophis ophidion | reverse complement strand
ACCATCTACGTGTCAGGGGTGCTTGTTGTTTTCGAACCCCCAGATGCAGAGATGGAGGCAGGCATGGTATATGAAAACCTGATTGAATTAAAACGACACAAGAACAAACAAAAAGCACGCACGTGGGCGGAATAACAAACTAAGAGAGCTAGCACTGGGAGCTAGAAAAACAAAAAGGGAAGCTAGAGGATAACAAACAGAAAAAACTGGAAATAGTTCGTGGCTAACAAAAACAGCTTACCGCTACGACGACCGGGACAAGATGTAGCACGACAGGTAATGGCTGAAATTATGCCAGACACGACAGGTAGCAAAGACACAAGAGTGACATGAGGCAACGACAATACAATACAATGATCCAGCAACTGACACAAGACAAAGGAGGTACAAATAGGAGCCGGCTGATTGGCAACAGGTGTGGCCAGATGCTAATCAGCCGCAGCTGAAGGGGAACACAGCACTCAGGGATCAAGACAGGAAGCTGACAAAATAAGAGCACTGGGCAGGAACTAAGGACAGGTAATACTAAACACACTGAGGAGGAACACAGCACTCAGGGAACAAGACAGGAAGCTGACAAATTAAGAGCACTTGACAGAAACGAAAAGACAGGAAATACTAAACACAGGAAACACACAAATGCAGAGGAAAAAACTAAAACATAGACATAACTGTCAGGGGCAAGCCTGACACTTCGGTCCGTAATACCATCAAAAGGTTCAGGAAATCTGGAGAAATCATTCCACGTAAGTGATGATATAACGGACCTTCGTTTCCTCAGGCGGTACTGCATCAAAAAGCGACATCAGTGTGTAAAGGATATCACCACATGGGCTCAGGAACACTTCATAAAACCACTGTCTGTAACTACAGTTGGTCGCTACATCTGTAAGTGCAAGTTAAAACTCTACTATGCAAAGCGAAAGCCATTTATCAACAACACCCAGAAACGCCGCCGGCTTCAGTGGGCCCCAGATCATCTAAGATGGACTGATGCAAAGTGGAAAAGTGTTCTGTGGTCTGACGAGTCCACATTTTAAATAGTTTTTTGGAAACAGTGAACGTTGTGTCCTCCGGACCAAAGAGGAAAAGAACAATCAGGACTGTTCCAGGTGCAAAGTGGAAAAGCCAGCATCTGTGATGGTATGGGGGTGTATTAGTGCCCAGGGCATGGGTAACTTACACATCTGTGAGGGCACCATTACTGATGAATGCTCCATACAGGTTTTGGACCAACATATGTTGTCATCCAAGCAACTTTATCATGGACGCCCCTGCTTATTTCAGCAAGACAATGCCAAGTCACTTGTTACAACAGCATGGCTTCATAGTAAAAGAGTGCGGGTACTAGACTGGCTTGCCTGTAGTCCAGACCTGTCTCCCATCAAAAATGTGTGGCGCATTATGAAGCCTAAAATACCACAACGGAGACCCCGGACTGTTGAACAACTTAAGCTCTACATAAAACAAGAATGGGAAAGAATTCGACCTGAAAAGCTTAAAAAAAGTGTCTCCTTAGTTCCCAAAGGTTTATTGAGTGTTGTTAAAAGAAAAGGTGATGTAACACAGTGGTGAACATGCCCTTTCCCAACTACTTTGGCAAGTGTTGCAGCCACGAAATTCTAAGTTAATTATTATTTGCAAATTAAAAAAAAGTTTATGAGTTTGAACATCAAATATGTTGTCTTTGTAGCATATTCAACTGAATATGGGTTGAAGAAGATTTGCAAATCATTGTATTCTGTTTATATTTACATCTAACACAATTTCCCAATTCATATGGAAACGGGGTTTGTATATATATATATATATATATTATATATATATATATATATATATATATATATATATATATATATACATATATACAGTCGAGATTTCTGTGGTTTATCCATGGGTGTCAAACTCTGGCCCGCAACCCAAATTCAGCCCGCCGTGTAATTTCATTTGCCCCTTGGGGCAAATGAAATTAACATTAGAGCTGGCTAGCCAGTATTATACAGCTAATACTCATACTCGCCAACCCTCCCGATTTTCCGGGAGACTGCCGAATTTCACTGTCCCTCCCGAAAAACTCCCGGGGCAACCATTCTCCTGATTTCCACCCGGACAACAATATTGGGGGCGTGCCTTAAAGGGCACTGCCTTTAGCGTTCTCTACAACCTGTCGTCACTTCCGCTTTTCCTCCATACAAACAGCGTGCCGGCCCAGTCACATAATATATGTGCGGCTTCTACACACAGGTATGTGAATGCAAGGCATACTTGGTCAACAGCCATACAGGTCACACTGAGGGTGGCCGTATAAGCAACTTTAACACTGTTACAAATATGCGCCACATTGTGAACCCACACCAAACAAGAATGACAAACACATTTTGTGAGAACATCCGCACCGCAACACAACAGAACAAATACCCAAAGCTCTTTGCAGCAATACCTCTTCCGGGACGCTACAATATAACCTCCCCGCTACCAACAAAACCCTCCCCCCATTTATTTTCAAATGTATTAGCCTGTGGAAAAAGTTAATGTTGATATTTACCTCAGAAGGCGGCAAATAGAAAAGAGGCATTCATTGTTTTATAAAATTTTTATTTAATATGCCATCAATGTTTTTTTGTTGGTTTTTTTGAAAGTTGATTTTGCACTATTAAGTTATATAAGCGTTGCTTGTTCCATAGGGATCAATAAAGTACTTTCTATTCTATTCTATTGTATTTTATTCTATTCTATTCTATTAAGTGTTAAAGCAAATCAGTGTAGCAAACTGAGCAATAATTATTGATATTTTATTATTATTATTATTATTATTACTACTATTTGAAACTCGATTTTGCATGTCACTACAAAGTTATATAAGCCTTGCTTGTTCAATGTTCAATGCAAAACTGGTTTGGGTCCCTATTAAAAGGTTAATTTGTTCAACCTTGGCCCGTGTCTTTGTTCAGTTTAAAATTTTGGCCCACTCTGTATTTGAGTTTGACACCCCTGCTTTATACAATGCTCAAAACCGGGGTAGAGCGGAATATATGTTAGGTCAGGAAAAACACCGAGGCTATTTCATCCCTACAAGCCTGTTTCGCAGGTTTCTCCTAAAGACCAGGGGGGAAAAATCCCCTGAAGAGCAGAAAAACCTGCGAAAACAGGCTTGTAGGAATGAAATAACCTCTGTTTTTTCCTGACCTAACGCATGTACAGATCTACATATCTACATACATACGTACAAAAATGCTGCGCCCTGTATTTTGCCTGCAGGCGCGGCCCAAAAATGACTGACCGTCGGTACTTAGACCCGGTTTGTACAAGGAGGCGTAGTTTGGAAAAATAGTTTGTAAATGGAAAAGTCCCTAAATAGAGGTTCCTCTCTTCATGTTCACGTCACGAACCTCAAAACAAGCTAAGACCGTTTCCTATTCCCAGCGGCCCGAGAGCGAGGAGGCTCCTTTTGTTCCACCCACGTCACCTTTGCGCATGGTGCCTACTATGGAGAAGACATCAGGTAAGATGTTTGGCTTAGAGGCACCTGGGGGGACCTGAGAAGACGTTTTGTGTCAGTCCTTAAAGGTTTGAACAAGAGAACTCCGGCCGACGCCAACCTCCTCGCCGGGGGGAAACTCCTGGACGACATGAAGTCCGTGGCGCCGCTCAAAGACTCGCCCCTGTCGGCCGTCTTCACTGGACCCGCCGTAAGTCAGCGACCGTCCTCCGCACCCTTTTGGCCCTCTGTCAAAGTCTGATCCAACCCGCAGAGCAAGATGGTGGTCCTGCCCAGCGAGCAGGCCAACCTGGCCGACATCGACCACCTGGTGCCCACCCACGACCAGAAGGGGCGGCCCATCGCCGAGTGGAAGAGGCAGGTGATGGTGAGACAGCTGCAGGCCCGGCTGCTGGACGAGGAGGACCAGAGGAGGAAGGTCGAGATCCTGGCGGTTCTTCTACTCTCTCTTATGTTTTACAATATACAGACGTGGTCAAAAGTTTACATATCACTGGCTGTCTTGAGTGATTGGACCAGATACTTGTTGCGCCAACAAGTATGTGCTCCTCAGCCTTCCCGGTAAGGTCTATTCAGGTCTACTGGAGATGAGGCTACGCCGGATAGTTGAACCTCGGAATTCAGGAGGAACAGTGTGGTTTTCGTCCTGGTCGTTGAACTGTGGACCAGCTCTATACTCTGGGCAGGGTTCTTGAGGGTGCATGGGAGTTTGCCCAACCAGTCTACATGTGCTTTGTGGACTTGGAGAAGGTATTCGACCGTGTGCCATCGGGAATTCCTGTGGGGAGTGCTCAGAGAGTATGGGGTATCGGACTTGTCAGACCTTGGTCCGCATTGCCGGCGGTAAGTCGGACACGTTTCCAGTGAGGCTTGGACTCCGCCAAGGCTGCCTTTTGTCACCCATTCTGTTCAGAACTTTTATGGACAGAATTTCTCGGCGTAGTCAAAGCGTTGAGGGGATCCAGTTGGTGGCTGCAGGATCAGGTCTCTGCTTTCTACAGATGTTGTGGTCCTGATGGCTTCATCTGGCCAGGATTTTCAGCTCTCACTGGATCGGTTCACAGCCGAGTGTGAAGCGACTGGGATGAGAATCAGCACATCTTAATCCAAGTCCATGGTTCTCGCCCGGAAAAGGGTGGAAGGACATTTTCAGGTTGGGGAGGAGACCCTGCCCCAAGTGGAGGAGTTCAAGTACCTAGGAGTCTTGTTCACGAGTGAGGGAAGAGTGGATGGTGGGATCGACAGGCGGATCTGTGCGGCGTCTTCAGTAATGCGGACGCTGTATCAATCCGTTATTGTCAGGCTTGTCCCTGACAGTTTTGGTCTACGTCTTAGTTTTTCCTCTGCATTTGTCTTTGTTTCCTGTCTTTAGTACCTGTCAGCACTCTTATTTTGGTTCTGTTCCCTGTTTGTCTCCCTGAGTGCTGTGCCCCCTCAGCTGTGGCTGATTGGCACCTGACCACACCTGGTGTCAATCAGCCAGCCACTATTTAGACCTGTTTTCTCCTCCAGTCAGTGCTGGATTGTTGTCGTGTCGTGTCGTGTCGATGTCATCGTTACAGCTACCACCTGTCGTGCTACTATTTGTCCTTGTCGTCGTAGCGGTAAGCTGTTCCTGTTAGCTATTTGTAATTTTCTTTCTCCTAGGTCTTTTGTTTCTTGTTTTCTTGTTAGCCATTAGCTGTTTCCAGTTTTTCTGTTTGCTGGTTCCTGTTTTCAGTTTTGGCTATACCTAGTTCCTGGTTTGTGTTTTGTACCTTTTATTTTGGACATAAAATTATGTTTTCTTATTCAATGCCTGCCTCCTTCTCTGCATCTTGGGGTTTGTCACAAACTAACTCTGACAGTTATGGTGAAGAAGGAGCTGAGCCGGAAGACAAATCTCTCAATTTACCGCTCGATCTACGTTCCCATCCTCACCTATGGTCATGAGCTTTGGGTTATGACTAAAAGGTTAAGATCACGGGTACAAGAGACCGAAATTAGTTTCCTCTGCCGGGATAGGGTAAGGAGCTCTGTCATCGGGGAGGAGCTCAAAGTAAAGCCGCTGCTCCTCCACATCGAAAGGAGCCAGATGAGGTGGTTCAGGCATCTGGTCAGGATGCAACCCAAACTCCTCCCTAGGGAGGTGTTTAGGGTACGTCTGACCGCTAGGAGGCCACGGGAAAGACCCAGGACACGTTGGGAAGACTATGTCCCTCGGGTGGCCTGGGAACGCCTCGGGATCCCCCGGGAAGAGCTAGACGAAGTGGCTGGGGAGAGGAAAGTCTCGGCTTCCCTGCTTAGGCTGCTGCCCCCACGATCTGACCTCGGATAAGCGGAAGAAGATGCATGAATGCATGGATGGTAGCCATCCACAAGCTTCTGCTTGAATTTTTGACCACTCCTCCTGACAAAAATTGATGCAGTTCAGCTAAATTTGTTGGTTTTCTAACATGGACTTGTTTCTTCAGCATTGTCCACACCTTTAAGTCAGGACTTTGGGAAGGCCATTCTAAAACTTTCATTCCAGCCTGATTTAGCCATTCCTTTACCACTTTTGATGCGTATTTGGGGGTCATTGTCCTGTTGGAACACCAAACTGCGCCCAAGACCCAACCTCCGGGCTGATGATTTCAGGTTGTTCTGAAGAATTTGGAGGTAATCCTCCTTTTTCGTTGTCCCACAAGAGCCCGGATCAGGGTTACAACACTCTTTTATTTTTCCTCACAAGGTGCGAGTGTTCTGCTTTCCAGCAAAATGCTTTTCTCAGTCCGTCTCTCTGTCTCTCTCTCTCTCTCTTTCTCGCTCTCTCTCTCTCTCTCTTTCTCTCTCTCTCTCTCTTTCTGTCTCTCCAGCTCCATCAGTGTGTCTCATCCCGGCTGCTGCTAAGAAAGGTGACAGGTGATTAGATAACAAGGCCCACCTGGGCCATCCATTCACCTTTCGCTGTCTTTGAGGCCGGTCCTGGCACACCCCATTCCGCGGCAGGCCCGCAGGCCACGCCCCTCTCCACACAGGCCCAGAGAATAATACTACCAATACTATGCTGATATGATTGGACACTCAAGACAGCCATGACATTATGTTCTCTACAATTGTATGTACATTTTTGACCACGACTGTGTATGTGTTGTAACGTTACTGTGTTGATGTTTCGCTCGTTTTACACCAGATGGCATAAAAGCACATACATTCTCCAAGTAACAATACCATGCTTACAATCAGTTAGCATCAGTGAAATACCAAAATATATCACACTGAGGTATATACCTTCTACTTGATCAAAAACAAATCTAGCCAGCTAAAATGCTAACTGCAACACGCTCCACGTACCAACGTATATTACTCTGAGGTGTGTACCTGAAAAAATGGAGTGAAGTGCTAGTATGCTAAAGATAGCATGCATCAATTGCCAAAATATGACTGAGGTGCATACCCTCAAAATTTGCTAACGTTAGCATGCTAAGAGGTATCATTCGTCAAATAACAAAATATTTGACACTGAGATGTATTTACTGCAAAATTTGTAAAAATGCCGCCACGCTAACAGTACTATGCTAACATGCTAACAATCGCATACTTACAGTTAGCATTGGTAAAACACCAAAACGTATAACATACCTGTTAAATGAGCCAAATACATCGCCTCCTAATGTTAGCATGCTAAAATGCTAACTGCACCATGCTTCGAGTCACAAAATATATTACTCTGAGGTGTGTACCTGAAATAGTTGTTAAAATGCTAGCATGCTAACATTAGCATGCACCAAAATATGACTAAGGTGTTTACCCACAAAAATTTGCTAAAAGAAAGCTAGCATATTAACTAACGTAAGCATGCTAACAGGTACCATTCGACAAGTAAGAAAGTATTTGAGTATTCCTGCAAAATTAGCAAAATAGCTAGCATGCTAACAGTACTATGCTAACAACAGCTTACAGTTAGCATTAATGAGATACAAATATATCTGACGCTGAGGTGATACTTGCCAAATTAGCTAAAAAAAATTCCAGCCTGCTAATGTTAGCAGGCTAAAGTGCTAACTGTAAAATGTAAACCCAAAAAATTAGCTATAGGAAGCTAGCATACTATCTCTAGCATACTAACAGGTATCATTCGACAAGAAACAAAGTATTTGATGCCGAGATGTATCCCTGCAAAATGAGCAAAAAAAACTAGCATCCTAACAGTACTATGCTAACATGCTAACAATAGCTTATAATTAAAGGCCTACTGAAAGCCACTACTAGCGACCACGCAGTCTGATAGTTTATATATCAATGAGGAAATATTAACATTGCAACACATGCCAACACGGCCTTTTTAGTTTACTAAATTGCAATTTTAAATTTCGCGCCGAAATATCCTTATGAAAACGTCGCGGAATGATGATGCGTGCACGTGACGTCACGGATTGTAGAGGACATTTTGTTCCAGCACCGTTCCCAGCTATAAGTCGTCTGCTTTAATCGCATAATTCCACAGTATTATGGACGTCTGTGTTGCTGAATCTTTTGCAATGTGTTCAATTAATAATGGAGACATCAAAGAAGAAAGATGTAGGTGGGAAGCGGTGTATTGCGGCCGCCTTAAGCAACACAAACACAGCCGGTGTTTCATTGTTTACATTCCCGAAAGATGACGGTGAAGCTTTATTATGGAACAGAGCGGTCAAGCGAACACGGTTACCTACCGCATGTCAACCGGCAGGTTTCGGTGAGAAAATGGTGGTAATAAGTCGGCTCTTACCGTAGACATGAGCGGAGAGCTCGCGTCATTCCTCCTGCAGCTGCGGGCTCTCTTGCCTCCTCCCAGCCCGGATGCCTGCGCCTCGTTGTCAAACGTGGCTTCCCTCGGAGACACTGGCGGTAACCACACCCCTCCGACTCTCAGGTTGTACAAGTACGACAGTATAATCTCACTAAAACACTAGTAACACAATAAGCAGATAAGGGATTTTCCAGAATTATCCTAGTAAATGTGTCTAATAACATCAACATTCTTTGTCCCACGCGCCATTAGACTGTACAACTCCTCTCTGGGGCGGGGGGTACAAGGATGACAGGGGATGCAAAACAATAACCGTGCAATACGTTTTCATAACATGGTCACTACTGCCTACTTTGTCTTGTTATATTCTTATTAGGGTCCGCAGGCCAATTGCAAAGGACTCCAAAGGAGTCCTTTGCAATGGGCCAAGGACCCTATTGAAACTGCTGTGTTTTATTATTATTCCGCACCTACGCGCTGTAATTTGACCCCCTTAACATGCTTCAAAACTCACCAAATTTGACACACACGTCGGTATAGCAAACATTCCCAACATATTAAGCAACCAATCCCCCAAAATGAAAATTGGGCTCTAGCGCCCCCTAGGAAAAAATTACAGACAAAACTGCATGTAACTTCTGTTAGGAATGTCATAGCGACATGAAACAAAAACTCCTATGTAGGTCTGACTTAGACCCAATTTTCATACGCTCACTTCTTTCAGCAAAAATGTACAAGAAGTTGGCAAAAACCCATTCAAAATAAAATTTTCGCCAAAAATGCAATTTTTGCCTCTTTGCGCTGTAATTTGACCCCTTTAAAATGCTTCAAAAGTCACCAAACTTGGCGCACACATAAGGACTGGCGAATATTGCGATATAATGAAAAAAACAAACCCCAAAACTCAAAATTGCGCTCTAGCGCTATTTTTGAATAAAACACTGAAAAAACTGCTCCTAGGAAGAAAACAGACAAAATTGATTGTAACTTCCGGTAAGATTGTCGGAGAGACATGAAACAAAAACTTCTATGTAGGTCTCGCTTAGACCTACATTTCATATATTGACAACCCCCAACAAAAATCCACAGGACGTTTGCAATCCCCCCTTCAAAACAAAAGTTTTGTAAAAACCGGTCACCTTTCTTCAAACATTATCTCCTCTGAGTGCGTTTGTTGTTTTGGCTTCAAACTCGCACAGGAAAGAGATTAAACCCTTTTGATCAAAAGTATGGAACAGAGTTTTGATAAGTTCTCAGGTTTTGATTTTAGGCGCCTTCAAAGAACCCCTGCGCAAAGTTTCCTAAAAAATGTCATTTTTGCCTCTTTGAGCTGTAATTTGACCCCCTTAAAATGCTTCAAAGTGCAAGTTAAAGCTCTACTATGCAAAGCGAAAGCCATTTATCAACAACATCCAGAAACGCCGATCTGTAATTTGACCCCCTTAACATGCTTCAAAACTCACCAAATTTTACACACACATCAGGACTGGCGAAAATTGCCATCTAATAAAAAACCAAACCCCAAAAGTCAAAATTGCGCTCTAGCGCCCCCTAAAAAAAACCCAGACAAAACTGCTTGTAACTTCTGTTAGGAATGTCGTAGAGACATGAAACAAAGACCTCTATGTAGGTCTGACTTAGACCAGGGCTTGGCAGCAGCCAAAGGCGGACCCGACCAATGCTGCTTGCAACTTTAATTTTTTATTCTTATTGTAATATTTCTCTATTTTGTTTCCATTTAAACCCACATTATTTACTTTTTACTTTTTTTTTTTAATTGATCTCAACTCTGTACACCACTGCTGGAATTTTAATTTTCCTGAAGGAACTCTCCTGAAGGAATCAATAAAGTACTATCTATCTATCTATCTATCTATCTGAATCACTCCCACTGCCCTCGTCTTTTTTTTTCTAGTCCTTCACTGTCACTTTCCATCCATCCATCCATCTTCTTCCGCTTATCCGAGGTCGGGTCGCGGGGGCAACAGCCTAAGCAGAGAAACCCAGACTTCCCTCTCCCCAGCCACTTTGTCCAGCTCTTCCCGGGGGATCCCGAGGCGTTCCCAGGCCAGCCGGGAGACATAGTCTTCCCAACGTGTCCTGGGTCTTCCCCGTGGCCTCCTACCGGTTGGACGTGCCCTAAACACCTCCCTAGGGAGGCGTTCGGGTGGCATCCGGACCAGATGCCCGAACCACCTCATCTGGCTCCTCTCGATGTGAAGGAGCAGCGGCTTTACGTTGAGCTCCTCCCGGATGGCAGAGCTTCTCACCCTATCTCTAAGGGAGAGATAGGGTGACCCCAAAGTGCTTTACAGGCCCATGTTGCAGCAATTAGACTGACCCCAAAGTGTTTTACAGGCCCATGTTGCAGCAATTACACTGGCCCCAAAGTGCTTTACAGGCAGCAGGTCCATTTTGCAGCAACTAGACTGATCCCAAAGTGCTTTACAGGCCCATGTTGCAGCAATTACACCGATCCCAAATCATTTTTTTCAGGCAGCAGGCCCATGTTGCAGCAACTAGACCCATCCCAAAGTGTTTTACAGGCCCATGTTGCAGCAATTAGACCCATCCCAAAGTGTTTTACAGGCCGATGTTGCAGACTGACCCCAAAGTGCTTTACAGGCCCATGTTGCAGCAATTAGACCGACCCCAAAGTGCTTTACAGGCAGCAGGCCCATTTTGCAGCAATTAGACCCATCCCAAAGTGTTTTACAGGCCCATGTTGGAGCAATTAGACTGACCCCAAAGTGTTTTACAGGCCCATGTTGCAGCAATTAGACCCATCCCAACGTGTTTTACAGGGCGATGTTGCAGACTGACCCCAAAGTGTTTTACAGGCCCATGTTGCAGCAATTAGACCCATCCCAACGTGTTTTACAGGGCGATGTTGCAGACTGACCCCAAAGTGCTTTACAGGCCCATGTTGCAGCAATTAGACTGACCCCAAAGTGTTTTACAGGCCCATGTTGCAGCAATTAGACCGACCCCAAAGTGCTTTACAGGCAGCAGGCCCATTTTGCAGCAATTAGACCGATCCCAAATAGTTTTTTCCGGCAGCAGGCCCATGTTGCAGCAACTAGACCCATCCCAAAGTGTTTTACAGACCCATGTTGGAGCAATTAGACCCATCCCAAATCGTTTTTTTCAGGCAGCAGGCCCATGTTGCAGCAACTAGACCCATCCCAAAGTGGTTTTCAGGCCCATGTTGCAGCAATTAGACCGATCCCAAATCGTTTTTTTCAGACAGCAGGCCCATGTTGCAGCAACTAGACTGATCCCAAAGTGTTTTTCAGGCAGCAGAACCCTGTTGCCACATGGCGGAGGAAACTCATTTCGGCCGCTTGTACCCGTGATCTTATCCTTTCGGTCATGACCCAAAGCTCATGACCATAGGTGAGGATGGGAACGTAGATCGACCGGTTAATTGAGAGCTTTGCCTTCCGGCTCAGCTCCTTCTTCACCACAACGGATCGATACAACGTCCGCATTACTGAAGACGCCGCACCGATCCGCCTGTCGATCTCACCATCCACTCTTCCCTCACTCGTGAACAAGACTCCTAGGTACTTGAACTCCTCCACTTGGGGCAGGGTGTCCTCCCCAAACCCGGAGATGGCATTCCCCCCTTTTTCCGGGCGAGGACCATGGACTCGGACTTGGAGGTGCTGATTTTCATTCCGGTCGCTTCACACTCGGCCGCAAACCGATCCATCCTCGCTCAAATTAATGGGGAAATCGTCGCTTTCTCGGTCCGAATCGCTCTCGCTGCTGGTGGCCATGATTGTAAACAATGTTCAGATGTGAGGAGCTCCACAACCCGTGATGTCAAGCGCACATCGTCTGCTACTTACGGTACAGGCAAGGCTTTTTTATTAGCGACCAAAAGTTGCAAACTTTATCGTGGATGTTCTCTACTAAATCCTTTCAGCAAAAATATGGCAATATCGTAAAATGATCAAGTATGACACATAGAATGGACCTGCTATCCCCGTTTAAATAAGAACATATTTCAGTAGGCCTTTAGCATTGTAAAAAAGTGTAAACAGTACAAGAAATAGCGTACGTTCCTAAGGATGCTCTGTGTGCTTGTGTCAGGAGAACGGCAACAGGTTGGCCAAAGTCAAGTGGCGGTACTCGCAGGCCCACAATGCCATCCTGGGTCCGTCCGGCGAGCTTCTGACGGAGCACGACCTGGTCTACCTGGAGCAGCAGATCGCCAGCGTGGCCCTGCGGCGGCACTGCGAAGGCTACGAGCTGGAGCTGGCCCGGCTGGCCGAGGAGCTGCGCCACATCCTGCCGGCGCCCGTGGTCAACATCAGCGTCAACACGCAGTTCCGCAACTTCAGCAGTCAGGTGGCGCTGCCCGTCTGGTGCGGCCGCATCTCGGGCATCGTGAGGAGCATGTCGCTGCTCATGAGCAACCTGAGCGACCAGCCCTACTGCAAGATGCCCGACACCGACCTCGTGGCCGTCTTCTCGCAGGCGCCCCGCAGGCCGGACTCTGCCGGGGGGCGCCGGGAGAGGATCGAAGACGAGATCCAGCAGTTCGGCGTCTCTGTGAGGACGCTCAAGTCCAACTTTGAGACGCAGAACTCGGCCGAGGACGACGACGACGACGTCCGCGCCGCGGCTCCGCCGGAGTCGGACGAACCACCTCCAGTCTCCAAGCCGACTCCCGGTCCGGACCAGAACAGCGGCGTGGAGAAGGTTTCGGGGGTTGTGGAGACAACCAGCCTGCGCAAGGAACGTATCGTGGTGCTCTTCTTGGGCCACTGGAAGAAGTCCGCCTACTCCGTGACGCTCAAGAGGAAGGCCAGCGGCGGCGGCGCGGAGGCGGGTCAAGACGGAGGTGGTCCTGAGGACTGTGCTCAGTCCAAGATGATGAACAGTTCTCTGGCACACTTCTTCAAGCAGAGGAGTGCCGTCAACAAGATGCTGGGGAACTGGAGGAACATGATCTCCAGGGTTCCTTCCAGGCAGGTCCCACGGTAGGTCCACACGGCTTGCAAAATGAGCAGGCCCATGTTGCAGCAATTAGACTGACCCCAAAGTGTTTTACAGGCCCATGTTGCAGCAATTAGACTGATCCCAAAGTGCTTTACAGGCCCATGTTGGAGCAATTAGACTGACCCCAAAGTGCTTTACAGGCAGCAGGCCCATTTTGCAGCAATTAGACCGATCCCCAAGTGTTTTACAGGCCTGTGTTGCAGTAATTAGACTGACTCCAAAGTGTTTTTCAGGCAGCAGGCCCTTGTTACAGCGATTAGACTGACCCCAAAGTGTTTTACAGGACCATGTTGCAGCAATTAGACTGACCCTAAAGATATTTACAGGCAGCAGGCCCATTTTGCAGCAATTAGACTGATCCCAAAGTGTTTTACAGGCCTGTGTTGCAGCAATTAGACTGATCCCAAAGTGGTTTTCAGGCAGCAGACCCCTGTTGCAGCAATTAAAACGATCCCAAAGTGTTTTATAGGCAGGGGACCCATGTTGCAACAAATAGACCGATCCCAAAGTGTTTTACAGGCCCATGTTTCAGCAATTAGACTGACCCTAAAGATATTTACAGGCAGCAGGCCCATTTTGCAGCAATTAGACTGATCCCAAAGTGTTTTACTGGCCCATGTTGCAGCAATTAGACTGATCCCAAAGTGGTTTTCAGGCAGCAGACCCCTGTTGCAGCAATTAAAACGATCCCAAAGTGTTTTATAGGCAGGGGACCCATGTTGCAACAAATAGACCGATCCCAAAGTGTTTTACAGGCCCATGTTGCAGCAATTAGACTGACCCCAAAGCGTTTCACAGGCCCATGTTGCAGCAATTACACTGACCCCAAAGATATTTACAGGCAGCAGGCCCATTTTGCAGCAATTAGACCGATCCCAAATTGTTTTACAGGCAGGAGACCCATGTTGCACCAAAAAGACCGATCCCAAAAGTGTTTTACAGGCAGCAGGCCCATTTTGCAGAAATTAGACCGATCCCAGAGTTTTTTCAGGTAGCACGACCTTGTTGTAGCAATTAGACGGATCCCCTAATTGTTTTACAGGCCCATGTTGCAGCAATTAGACTGATCCCAAAGTGTTTTACAGGACCATGTTGCAGCAATTAAACCAATTTCAAAGTGTTTTATAGGCAGGGGACCCATGTTGCACCAAATAGACCGATCCCAAAGTGTTTTACAGGCAGCAGGCTCATGTTGCAGCAATTAGACCGATCTCAAAGTGTTTTTTTAGGCAGCAGGCACATGTTGCAGCAATTAGACTGACCCCAAAGTGTTTTTTTCAGGCAGCAGGCCCACGTTGCAGCAATTAGATTGATCACAAAGTATTTTACAGGCAGCAGGCCTATTTTGCAGCAATTAGACTGATCCCAAAGTATTTTTTTCAGGCAGCAGGCCCATGTTGCAGCAATTAGACTGATCCCAAAGTATTTTACAGGCAGCAGGCCCATGTTGCAGCAATTAGACTGATCCCAAAGTATTTTACAGGCAGCAGGCCCATGTTGCAGCAATTAGACCAATCCCAAAGTGTTTTTTTCAAGCAGCAGGCTCATGTTGCAGCAATTAGACTGACCCCAAAGTGTTTTTTTCAGGCAGCAGGCTCATGTTGCAGCAATTAGACTGACCCCAAAGTGTTTTTCAGGCAGCAGGCCCTCTTCTCCCCGGAGCAGTTCCTCCCCCGCGTGGACGGCGTGCCCATGGACTACGACCACCTGACCCTGGACCTCTTCATGCTGGGCTACTTCCACATCCTGGAGCTGGATCTGCCGGTGGAGGAGCGCAAGATGAGACACCTGCTGTGCTTCGAGGTGTTCGACCACGTGGGCAGCTTCCCCTGGGAGCTGGTGCGGGACTTCCACAAGGCCGTCATGCGGGACATACAGGCCGGGGAACGCCAGTGGAAGGACGGCTTCCAGGACCTGAAGGCCGAGTTCTTCGGCGGCGCGGCCAGCGAGGCCCAAGCGGAGGCCGAGACCAGCCGCCTTCCAGAGATTAGACCGCTCCCCAGAGTCATCGTGCAGACGCCCACGCCGGATGAGGGTTTGCTGCAGACGGGCGGCGACATCTCCTGCTTCAGCAACGAGGAGATCTGCCAGTACATCGACAGGAGCTTCGCCTTCTGGAAGGAGAAGGAGGCGGAGATCTTTGATTTTGAATAGTCGCTCATCCACCGTCCTTCCGGAGATGTCCCTTTTCAACTTTGTACGCCAATTTATTAGCACTGCTTTTTTATCGCTAACGTGACTAACAAGTGACTACAAACCCCGTTTCCATATGAGTTGGGAAATTGTGTTAGATGTAAATATAAACGGAATAAAATGATTTGCAAATCCTTTTCAACCCATATTCAGTTGAATGCACTACAAAGACAACATATTTGATGTTCAAACTCATAAACTTTATTTTTTTTTGCAAATAATAATGAACTTAGAATTTCATGGCTGCAAAACATGCCAAAGTAGTTGGGAAAGGGCATGTTCACCACTGTGTTACCTCACCTTTTCTTTGAACAACACTCAATAAACGTTTGGGAACTGAGGAAATTAATTGTCGAAGCTTTGAAAGTGGAATTCTTTCCCATTCTTGTTTTATGTAGAGCTTCAGTCGTTCAACAGTCCGGGGTCTCCGCTGTCGTATTTTATGCTTCATAATGCGCCACACATTTTCCATGGGAGACAGGTCTGGACTGCAGGCGGGCCAGGAAAGTACCCGCAGTCTTTTTTTACCGAGCCACGCTGTTGTAACACGTGCTGAATGTGGCTTGGCATTGTCTTGCTGAAATAAGCAGGGGCGTCCATGAAAAAGATGGCCCTTAGATGGCAGCATATGTTGTTCCGAAACCTGAAAGTACCTTTCAGTATTAATGGCGCCTTCACAGATGTGTAAGTTACCCATGCCTTGGGCACTAATGCACCCCCATACCATCACAGATGCTGGATTTTGAACTTTGTGTCGATAACAGTCTGGATGGTTCACTTCCCCTTTGGTCCGGATGACACGATGTCGAATATTTCCAAAAACAATTTGAAATGTGGACTGCTCAGACCACAGAGCACTTTTCTACTTTGCATCAGTCCATCTTGGATGATCTCGGGTCCAGAGAAGCCGACGGCGTTTCTGGATGTTGTTGATAAATGGCTTTCGCTTTGCATAGTAGAGCTTTAACTTGCACTTACAGATGTAACGACAAACTGTATTTAGTGACATTGGTTTTCTGAAGTGTTCCTGAGCCCATGTGGTGATATCCTTTAGAGATTGATGTCGGTTTTTGATACAGTGCCGTCTGAGGGATCGAAGGTCACGGTCATTCAATGTTGGTTTCCAGCCATGTCGCTTACGTAGAGTGATTTCTCCAGATTCTCTGAACCTTTTGATGATATTATGGAGCGTAGATGTTGAAATCCCTAAATTTCTTGCAATTGCACTTTAAGAAACGTTGTTCTTAAACTGTTTGACTATTTGCTCACGCAGTTGTGGACAAAGGGGTGTACCTCGCCCCATCCTTTCTTGTGAAAGACTGAGCATTTTTTGTGGAAGCTGTTTTTATACCCAATCATGGCACCCACCTGTTCCCAATTAGCCTGCACACCTGTGGGATGTTCCAAATAAGTGTTTGATGAGCATTTCTCAACGTTATCAGTATTTATTGCCACCTTTCCCAACTTCTTTGTCACGTGTTGCTGGCATCAAATTCTAAAGTTAATGATTATTTGCCAAAAAAACAAAAAGTTTATCAGTTTGAACATCAAATATGTTGTCTTTGTAGCATATTCAACTGAATATGGGTTGAAAAGGATTTGCAAATCATTGTATTCTGTTTATATTTACATCTAACACAATTTCCCAACTCATATGGAAACGGGGTTTGTATATATACATATCTTTATATATATATATATATATATATTGATATATATACACAGTATGTACATATTATATCAATATAATGGATATATAATTATTATAAATGGATGTTAAGAGTATGTGAAGGTTTGACTCCTACGTTGTGTACTTCTGTGACGACCTCCTTAAATTTTGTAAACGATCAGAAATATCAAGCAGCTGAAACTCGCCAATCATGGATAAGTGTGGAGAGCGTTTTGCAATTTCCCATCATGCACTCTAATGGATTTAAATGGGTGTCGTTTTATTTATTTTTTTTATGGTGAATGGATGTTTTTTTTTTTTTTTTAAATAACCACAAAGTTGTGTTGTGTTGATTGGTTGTTTTGTTGGTTTTTGCACCATGATCAGGGAAGGTTGTTTGCATTAGGCTGTATAAGTAAATGCTGCGAACGTCAGTGTACTTGGAGCATAAATAAAAGGTACTTGACCTGATTAACTCATGTTGTGCACTAGATGGCGACAAAAAGCAACGTCTAACTTGAAAGACTTAAAAAGAATGTAAGATTCCTTATTAGACTCATGACAGTTTGGACAGCTCTATTTACTCTGCACAATATCACATTATGTAATCACTTCTTCATGCATTTAATAACTGAAGTACTTTGTATGGTTGAGAGCGTCAAAAGTAGTCATGCATCCATACTTACTGTACACAAACATGACATCAACAGTAGGGCTGCACCACACCAGAATCCATACAAAACGATTCTCCATTCAAAATCAATCCTTTTTTTTTTTTTTTTAATAACATTGGGTTCTGATGACAAATGTTTTGTTCCTTTAAAACTGTCATTAATCAAAAAATAATAATAATGAATCAAAATCAATGTTATTATGAATTACTGACCTATTCAAGCCTCCAATCACATCAAACATTTCAATTAGAAATATTTTTTGGGGGGAAAATATCACAAATTTTGTGCTTGCCATAAAAAAAAACAACGGACAAAAGGCATAAAACAAAAAAAACATGAAAAGAAGCTAATAAATAACAAATAAATGTGAAGTTCATCTAGAGATTTTGGTTTCAAAGTTTTAAAAAAAATATTTGTACATATATATATATGTATATATATATATATATATATGTATATATATATGCGTATATATATGTATATATATATACTGTATATATATATACATATATATACACATAGATGTATATATATATATATGAAAATATTCACCCAAAGTATTTCACAAAATAATGCTTGTTTCATAAAACCCTCTCTCTTTATATATATATATATATATATATATATATATATATATATATATATACACATACATATATATACATACATATACTCATATATATATATATGTGTGTATGTATGAATGTATGTATATATGTATGTGTATATCACATGAAATATTTCAATTTGAAATGTTTTTTCATTGCAAATTTTGTGTTTGCCATAAAAAAACAACTGACAAAAAGCATGAAACAAAAAAAAAAAAACATGAAAAGAAGCTTATAAATAACAAATGAATGTGAAGTTGATCTAGAGATTTTGGTTTCAAAGTAAAAAAAAAGTGTACATATATATATATATATATATATATATATATATACACATACACACATACATGTATATGTATATATATATGAAAATATTCACCCAAAGTATTTTGCAAAATAATGCTTGCTTCATAAAACTGTCTCTCTTTATATATATATATATATATATATATATATATATATATATATATATATATATATATATATATATATATATATATATATATATACATATATATATACACATACACACATACATGTATATGTATATATATATATATGTATATATATATATATATATATGTATGTATATATATATATATATATATATATATATATATATATATATATATATATATATATATATATATATATATATATGTGTGTGTATATATATATATATACACACATACATGTACATATATGAGGTCCGCACAGTGTGACACTTTTAGACCCCCCAAGAATTATTGTGGATGATTTTTTTCTAAACTCATTTGTTAAAAAATAATAATGAATCAAAATCGGCGTGGCGCAGTGGGGAGAGTGGCCGTGCGCAACCCGAGCGTCCCTGGTTCAATTCCCACCTAGTACCAACCTCGTCACGTCCGTTGTGTCCTGAGCAAGACACTTCACCCTTGCTCCTGATGTGTGCTGGTTGGCGCCTTGCATGGCAGCTCCCTCCATCAGTGTGTGAATGTGTGTGTGAATGGGTAAATGTGGAAGTAGTGTCAAAGCTTTGAGTACCTTGAAGGTAGAAAAGCGCTATACAAGTACATCCCATTTATCATTTATTTATCAATGTGATGAACTATTGACCGAGTGAAGCCTCTAATCACATCAAATATTCCACTTTTAAAACCTAAAAAAAAACGGACAAAAGGCATATGACAAAACATACCAAAAACACAACATTAAACGAAGCTTATAAATAATAAATAAATCCAAGGTTGATCTATATCAGGGGTCGGCAACCAGCGGCTCTTTAGCGCCGCCCTAGTGACTCTCTGGAGCTTTTTCAAAAATGTATGAAAAATTGAAAAAATGTTGGTGAAAACCATACGTTTTTTGTTTTAGTATAGTTTCTGCATGAGGACAAACATGACACAAAGCTCCCTAATTATTATAAAGCACACAGTTTATATCAAACATGCTTCACTGATTCGAGTATATGGCGAGCGTCGTTTTGTCCTACTAATTTTAGCGCTCCTTGAACTCATTGTGGCTTGTTTACGTGTGCAACTTTCTCCGACTTTCTAGGACGCGTTTTATGCCACTTCTTTTTCCGTCTCATTTTGCCCACCACACCTATAACGTTGTGCATTAATGCACAAAGGTGAGTTTTGTTGATGTTTCTGTCTTGAAATATTTGGTCACTTCACGACTGCAAGCTAATCGATGCTAATATGCTATTTAGGCTAACTATATTGCATCATTATGCCTCATTTGTAGCTATATTTGAACTCATTTAGTTTCCTTTAAGTCCTCTCAATTCAATTCATAGCTCATGACACACTATCTCTATGTAATATGGCTTTTAATCGTTTGCGGCTCCCGACAGATTTGTTTTTGTATTTTTGGTCCAATATGGCACTTTTAACATTTTGGGTTGCCGACCCCCGATCTAGAGATTTTGGTTCCAAAGTAAAATGGCTATATATATATATATATATATATATATATATATATATATATATATATATATATATATATATATATATATATATATATATATATATATATATACATATATATATATATGTATATATATATATATGTATATATATATATATATATATATATATATATATATATACATAAATATATATATATATATATATATATGTTGGCATGCTAATGTTAGCATGCTTTTGATAGACAGCATTTCGCAGTATTGTTTCTTCTTTAAGGCGCTTGCCAAAGCTCAAATGGTGAACACAATAAATCTCTTCACGCTATTTACGTGTACACCTCAACAAACGAGCTGGCGTCTCTCTGCTTGTTGAAACGTTGTCATATGAGCTGGCCTGCTATGTGTGTGTGTGTGTGTGTGTGTGTGTGTGTGTGTGTGTGTGTGTGTGTGTGTGTGTGTGTGTGTGTGTGTGTGTGTGTGTGTGTGTGTGTGTGTTCTTGTATTTGTAGCCTTTTTGAGACATGAAGAAGGAAAAGTATTATCCATATGAGGAGGTGTGAACAAGTGATGACATAAATCCCCCTCTGGTCAACATATGAAATGACAAGTGTGTGTAAGAAATTGAAATGCGCCCCTTTTACAAAAATTTAAAAAAAAAAAGAAAAAAATAAAATATATATACATGTATATACAGATATACTGTAATAACTTGAAGTAAATAAAAATAATAACAATAATAATAAAAAAATGAACTAAAAGCACTCTTTTTCTCACAATGTGTGGACTTTTTTCTTATAAAATTGGGAAAAATTTCTCATATTCTTCCTGTTTCTGTAATATTGCAATATTCTCTCCCAAAATGATAACTTTTTTTTTAATGCAAACGGTGACATTTGCCAAATAAAATTCAGACTTTTATCACAATATTGTCAATTTTTGTTGTTGTTCATGTCAAATAGTGATGACTTTTGTCATAATTTTGCCGAGCAAAATCCCAATATTTATTATAATATTTCCAAAATGTTAATGTGTTCTTATAAAATTGTGAATTTGTTGAGTAAAGTTACAACTCTTATCATAACATTTACAAAAATGTTAAGCTTTTCTTGTAAGATTGCGACTGTTATTGAGTAAAATTCCAACTTTTATCATAATATTGCACACATGTTCAGTTTTTTTTGGAACATATTGACTTACGTTGAGTAAAATTACGATTTTTATTATAATACTGCCACAGATTTTCTTGTGAAATTGTGACCTTAGATATGAAATTCCAACTAATTTTTCACAATTTTTGTTTATATTTGCATAATAAGTACGGGGGTCGGCAACCTAATAACTTGAAGTAAATAAAAATAAAAATAATAACAATAATCATTTAAAAATGAACTAAAAGCAGTCTTTTTCTCACAATGTGTCGACTTTTTTCTTATAAAATTTGGAAAATTTTGTAATATTCTTCCTGTTTCTCTAATATTGCAATATTCTCTCCTAAAATGATAACTTTTTTTTAATGCAAAACGGTGACATTTGTCATATAAAATTTTGACTTTTATCACAATATTGCCAATTTTTGTTGTTCTTCTTGTCAAATAGTGACATTTTTTGAGGAAAATTATGAATTTTGTCATAATTTTGCAGAGCAAAATCCAGACTTTTATTATAATTTTGCCAAAATGTTAATGTGTTCTTATAAAATTGTGAATTTGTTGAGTAAAGTTACAACTCTTTTCATAAAATTTACAAAAATGTTAAGCTTTTCTTGTAAAATTGCGACTGTTATTGAGTAAAATTCCAACTTTTATCATAATATTGCACACATGTTCAGTTTTTCTTGGAACATTTTGACTTACGTTGAGTAAAATTACGATTTTTATTATAATACTGCCACAGATTTTCTTGTGAAATTGTGACCTTAGATATGAAATTCCAACTAATTTTTCACAATTTTTGTTTATATTTGCATAATAAGTACGGGGGTCGGCAACCTAATAACTTGAAGTAAATAAAAATAAAAATAATAACAATAATCATTTAAAAATGAACTAAAAGCACTCTTTTTCTCACAATATGTCAACTTTTTTCTTATAAAATTGGGAAAAATTTCTAATATTCTTCCTGTTTCTGTAATATTGTAATATTCTCTCCTAAAATGATAACTTTTTTTTTAATGCAAAATGGTGACATTTGTCATATAAAATTCTGACTTTTATCACAATATTGCCAAGTTTTGTTGTTCTTCTTGTCAAATAGTGACATTTTTTGAGGAAAATTATGACTTTTGTCATAATTTTACTGAGCAAAATCCCGATTTTTATTTTAATATTGCTAAAATGTTAATGTTTTCTAATAAAATTGTGATTTTGTTGAGTAAAGTTACAACTCTTTTCATAAAATTTACAAAAATGTTAAGCTTTTCTTGTAAAATTGCGACTGTTATTGAGTAAAATTCCAACTTTCATCATAAAATTGCACACATGTTCAGTTTTTTTTGGAACATTTTGACTTACGTTGAGTAAAATTTCGATTTTTATTATAACACTGCCAAAGATTTACTTGTGAAATTGTGACCTTAGATATGAAATTCCAACTAATTTTTCACAATTTTTTTTTATATTTGCATAATAAGTACGGGGGTCGGCAACCTAATAACTTGAAGTAAATACAAATAAAAATAATAACAATAATAATTAAAAAATGAACTAAAAGCACTCTTTTTCTCACAATGTGTCGACTTTTTTCTTATAAAATTGGAAACATTTCTCATATTCTTCCTGTTTCTGTAATATTGCAATATTCTCTCCTAACATGATAATTTTTTTTAATGCAAAACGGTGACATTTGTCATATAAAAGTCAGACTTTTATCACAATATTGCCAATTTCTGTTGTTCTAGTCAAATAGTGGCCTTTTTTTGAGGAAAATTATGACTTTTGTCATAATTTTGTCGAGCAAAATCCCGATTTTTATTAAAATATTGCCAAAATGTTAATGTGTTCTTATAAAGTTGTGAATTTGTTGAGTAAAGTTACAACTCTTTTCATAAAATTTACAAAAATGTAAGCTTTTCTTGTAAAATTGCGACTGTTATTGAGTAAAATTCCAACTTTTATCATAATATTGCACACATGTTCAGTTATTTTTGGAACATATTGACTTACGTTGAGTAAAATTACGATTTTTATTATAATACTGCCAAAGATTTTCTTGTGAAATTGTGACCTTAGATATGAAATTCCAAATAATTTTTCACAAATTTTTTTTTATATTTGCATAATAAGTACGGGGGTCGGCAACCTAATAACTTGAAGTAAATAAAAATAAAAATAATAACAATAATAATTTAAAAAATACCTAAAAGCAGTCTTTTTCTCACAATGTGTCGACTTTTTTCTTATAAAATTGGGAAAAATGTCAAATATTCTTCCTGTTTCTGTAATATTGCAATATTCTCTCCTAACATGATAACTTTTTTTTAAATGCAAAACGGTGACATTTGTCATATAAAATTCTGACTTTTATCACAATATCGCCAATTTTTGTTGTTGTTCTTGTCAAATAATGATGACTTTTGTCATAATTTTGCCGAGCAAAATCCTGCTTTTTATTCTAATATTGCCAAAATGTTAATGTGTTCTTATAAAATTGTGAATTTGTTGAGTAAAGTTACAACTCTTTTCATAAAATTTACAAAAAATGTAAGCTTTTTTTGTAAAATTGCGACTATTATTGAGTAAAATTCCAACTTTTATCATAATATTGCACACATGTTCAGTTTTTCTTGGAACATTTTGACTTACGTTGAGTAAAATTTCGATTTTTATTATAATACTGCCACAGATTTTCTTGTGAAATTGTGACCTTAGATATGAAATTCCAACTAATTTTTCACAATTTTTTTAAATATTTGCATAATAAGTACGGGGGTCGGCAACCTAATAACTTGAAGTAAATAAAAAGAAAAATAATAACAATAATAATTAAAAAATGAACTAAAAGCAGTCTTTTTCTCACAATGTGTCAACTTTTTTCTTATAAAATTTGGAAAAATTTTCTAATAGTCTTCCTGTTTCTGTAATATTGTAATATTCTCTCCTAAAATGATAACTTTTTTTTAAATGCACAACGGTGACATTTGTCATATAAAATTTTGACTTTTATCACAATATTGCCAATTTTTGTTGTTCTTCTTGTCAAATAGTGACATTTTTTGAGGAAAATTATGAATTTTGTCATAATTTTGCCGAGCAAAATCCAGATTTTTATTATGATTTTGCCAAAATGTTAATGTGTTCTTATAAAATTGTGAATTTGCTCAGTAAAGTTACAACTCTTTTCATAAAATTTACAAAAAATGTAAGTTTTTTTTGTAAAATTGCGACTATTATTGAGTAAAATTCAAACTTTTATCATAATATTGCACACATGTTCAGTTTTTCTTGGAACATTTTGACTTACGTTGAGTAAAATTACGATTTTTATTATAATACTGCCACAGATTTTCTTGTGAAATTGTGACCTTAGATATGAAATTCCAACTAATTTTTCACAATTTTTGTTTATATTTGCATAATAAGTACGGGGGTCGGCAACCTAATAACTTGAAGTAAATAAAAATAAAAATAATAACAATAATCATTTAAAAATGAACTAAAAGCACTCTTTTTCTCACAATATGTCAACTTTTTTCTTATAAAATTGGGAAAAATTTCTAATATTCTTCCTGTTTCTGTAATATTGTAATATTCTCTCCTAAAATGATAACTTTTTTTTTAATGCAAAACGGTGACATTTGTCATATAAAATTCTGACTTTTATCACAATATTGCCAAGTTTTGTTGTTCTTCTTGTCAAATAGTGACATTTTTTGAGGAAAATTATGACTTTTGTCATAATTTTACTGAGCAAAATCCCGATTTTTATTTTAATATTGCTAAAATGTTAATGTTTTCTAATAAAATTGTGATTTTGTTGAGTAAAGTTACAACTCTTTTCATAAAATTTACAAAAATGTTAAGCTTTTCTTGTAAAATTGCGACTGTTATTGAGTAAAATTCCAACTTTTATCATAATATTGCACACATGTTCAGTTTTTTTTGGAACATATTGACTTACGTTGAGTAAAATTACGATTTTTATTATAATACTGCCAAAGATTTTCTTGTGAAATTGTGACCTTAGATATGAAATTCCAAATAATTTTTCACAAATTTTTTTTTATATTTGCATAATAAGTACGGGGGTCGGCAACCTAATAACTTGAAGTAAATAAAATAAAAATAATAACAATAATAATTTAAAAAATACCTAATAGCAGTCTTTTCCTCACAATGTGTCGACTTTTTTCTTATAAAATTGGGAAAAATTTCTTATATTCTTCCTGTTTCTGTAATATTGCAATATTCTCTCCTAAAATTATAACTTTTTTTAAATGCAAAACGGTGACATTTGTCATATAAAATTCTGACTTTTATCACAATATTGCCAATTTTTGTTGTTGTTCTTGTCAAATAGTGATGACTTTTGTCATAATTTTGCCGAGCAAAATCCCGCTCATTATTATAATATTGCCAAAATGTTATTGTGTTCTTATAAAGTTGTGAATTTGTTGAGTAAAGTTACAACTCTTTTCATAAAATTTACAAAAATTTTAAGCTTTTCTTGTAAGATTGCGACTGTTATTGAGTAAAATTCCAACTTTCATCATAATATTGCACACATGTTCAGTTTTTTTTGGAACATTTTGACTTACGTTGAGTAAAATTACGATTTTTATTATAATACTGCCAAAGATTTACTTGTGAAATTGTGACCTCAGATATGAAATTCCAACTAATTTTTCACAATTTTAAAAAAATATTTGCATAATAAGTACGGCGGTCGGCAACCTGTGGCTCTTTAGCGCCACCCTAGTGGTTCTCTGGAACTTTTTAAAAAATGTATGAAAAATGGAAAAAGATGAGGGGGGAAAAAATATAAAAAATATATTTTTTGTTTTAATATGGTTTCTGTTGAAGGACAAACATGACACAAACCTCCCTAATTGTTATAAAGCACACTGTTTGTATTAAACATGCTTCACTGATTCGAGTATTTGGCAAGCACCGTTTTCTCCTACTAATTTTGGCGGTCCTTGAACTCACCCTAGTTTGTTTACATGTACAACTTTCTCCGACTTTCTAAGACGCGTTTTATACCACTTCTTTTTCTGTCTCATTTTGTCCACCAAACTTTTAACGTTGTGCGTGACTCCACAAAGGTGAGTTTTGTTGACGTTACTGTCTTGAGTGGAGTGCTAATCAGACATATTTGGTCACTGCATGACTGCAAGCTAATCGATGCTAACATGCTATTTAGGCTAGCTATATTGCATCATTATGCCTCATTTGTAGCTATATTTGAGCTCATTTGGTTTCTTTAAAGTCCTCTTAATTCAATTTATATCTCATGACACACTATCTGTATGTAATGTGGCTTTTATTTTTTTGCGGCTCCAGACCTATTTGTTTTTGTATTTTTGGTCCAATATGGCAGTGATTTTCAACCACTGTGCCGCGCCGTGAGATATTGTCTGGTGTGCCCTGGGAAATTAAACAACTTTACCTAATTGGTCCAAAAATATATTTTTTGCAAATCAATAATCATAATAATGTGCCGTTATCTAGTGCCTGTGCTGTGTAGAGCTAGGCAGGGTGATATTGTTATACTCCATAGCAGTAGGTGGCAGCAGGTAGTTCATTGCTTTGTAGAAGTCGGAACACGTCGAGGATGGTTTGTCGTGATCCCAATATGCAGAGCAAAGCGGGAGACAGCGTGCAGGTAAAAAGGTATGTAACGCTTAAACCAAAAATTAACAAAAGCTAAGTCCCGCTAGGAAAATGCACTAAAGCATAGTGATGGCTATGTAAAACAAAAGTAAAACTGAACTGGCTACAAAGTCAACAAAAACAGAATGCTGGACGACAGCAAAAACTTACAGCGTGTGGAGTAAAGACGGCGTCCACACATCTGCACATGACATGACAACAGAGGTGGGTAGAGTAGCCAGAAATTGTACTCAAGTAAGAGTACAGTTACTTTAGAGATTTATTACTCAAGTAAAAGTAAGGAGTAGTCACCCAAATATTTACTTAAGTAAAAGTAAAAAGTATGTTGTGAAAAAACGACTCAAGTACTGAGTAACTGATGAGTAACCTCTTTGTTTAATGATTCCGGCAACAAATAATGCACAAATACATAAAATCAGCAATGAGCAAATTCAGAGCCAGGAATATCTCTTAAGCAACTAAAACAATATTAAATATTAAATAATAGTACATTAAAATAAAACATATTAAGGCACATTGAGCCACACTAACTTAACAGCACCATAGGCTCAGTAGGCATTGATTGATTGATTGAAACTTGTATTAGTAGATTGCACAGTACAGTACATATTCCGTACAATTGACCACTAAATGGTAACACCCCAATAAGTTTTCAACGTTAATCAATTACTTAATAAATGACAGTCGAGGTGATCTACCTCATATATACATACACACATATCATATATATATATATATATATATATATATATATATATATATAGGTATATATATATATATATACACCTTTATACATACAGTATATAATTTATATTTATTTATTTTGCCGCTTTTGTTGACATGTTAAAGGTGTTTTAATGAATATACATGCATGTTTAACATATATATTCCTATCTTTCATGAAGACAAGAATATAAGTTGGTGTATTACCTGATTCTGATGACTTGCATTGATTGGAATCAGACAGTATAGTGATGATAACGTCCACGTTTTCAAATGGAGGAGAAAAAAAGTTCCTCCTTCCTGTCTAATACCACATGAAAGTCGTTGGTTTTTGGCATCTTATTTGTCCAGCTTCCATATTAGTTTTTATACACTTTTCAAGAAATACATTGGCGGCAAACTCCGTAGCTTGCTAGTTTGTTTGCGCTAGCTTTCGGAGACTCTTATTTTGTTAACGCAGGCGCAATGGAACGGCGCTTTTATTGTGAAGACAGGAACTGTGCGATCAGTCTTTAGGCTTTTGACGGGAAGTACGGTTGAAATAAAAAGTGTCTTTTTTCCTTAACACTTTTGATTGATTGAAACTTGTATTAGTAGATTGCACAGTACAGTACATATTTAGAACAATTGACCACTAAATGGTAACACCCCAATAAGTTTTTCAACTTTTTAGGTCGGATTCGACGTGTGACGGTCACGTGACCGCCTGGTTTTGTTTGATTGGTCCAACGTCACCAGTGACTGCATTTGATTGGTGAAACGCAGGCATGCATAGTTCCTACTTTGAATGCGTGTCTGACAAAATCAAAACAAACAAAACGTGCATTAACAGATCGATAAAAAAAAAAAGTTGCGAGTAGCGACCTGATTGCAGATAAACGGAGCGGAGTAAAAGTAGCGTTTCTTCTCTATAAATATACTCAAGTAAAAGTAAAAATATGTTGCATAAAAACTACTCTTAGAAGTACAATTTATCCCAAAAGTTACTCAAGTAGATGTAACGGAGTAAATGTGGCGCGTTACTACCCACCTCTGCATGACAATCAACAATGTCGTGAAGCTGCTACTGGAGAACACCAACAAAACAGGAAACGTCACCAAAATAACAGCGCAAAACAGGAAATAAAGCACTACCCACAGGAAACAACAACAAACTCAAAATAAGGCACGACAACCTGGTGGAGTTTCATTTTTTTTAAACATTTTCTGCTGGTGGTGTGCCTCCGCATTTTTGTTACGAAAAAAATGTGCCTTGACTCAAAAAAGGTTGAAAAACACTGCAATATTGCTTTCAACATTTTAGGTTGCCGACCCCTGGCATACACTGTAAAAAAAAAAATTCTGTAAAAAAACGGTCATCTACTGGCAGCGACGACTGCCAAACGAAAACCATAAAATCAAAGTAAAACACTGTAAACCAAATAATGATCAAAAACCTTATGTTTGCATAAATTTTCATGAAACGTTTTGCGGAAAAATATCGTAATTTTACAGATTTTTACTAAATTATGAAGATCAACCGCTTTTAATAAAGTGACGATGCAAACAGTTCTGCAGAAAAATACCTTTATTCTACAGAGTTTTTTCAAATTATTACAATCAACCACCTTTAATGAAGTGACAATGCTGGCAGTTCCACAGAACTGTCATTTTACAGATTTTTTTCTGAATTTATAAGATCCGGGGTTTTACCTGGGGGCCACTGGTGACCCTTTGTCGCGATTGCTCATTCACCAATTAATCAGCTCGCCGAATGAGAGGCATGATGTGCAAGGCTTTGTTGAACATACAATAGTGACTGCAAGACATACTTGATCAGCAGCCAACAGCCATACAAGTCACACTGACGGTGGCTGTACAAACAAATTTAACACAAATATGCGCCACATTGTGAACCCACACCAAACAAGAATGACAAACACATTTCGGGAGAACATCTTCACCGTAACACAAAATAAACACAAAATAACAAATACCCAGAATGCCATGCAGTGCTACTCTTCCGGGCTACACTCCCGCCACCACCCCACATCAGTGCCCCCCTCTGTGCGTCGGTTGAGGTGGGCGGGGTTTGGTGGTTGCGGGGGTGTAGCCCGGAAGAGTAGCACTGCATGGCATTCTGGGTATTTGTTCTTTTGTGTTTATTTTGTGTTACGGTGAAGATGTTGTACCCGAAATGTGTTTGTCATTCTTGTTTGGTGTGGGTTCACAATGTGGCGCATCGTACAGCCATCGTCAGTGTGACTTGTATGGCTGTTGGCTGTTGATCAAGTATGTCTTGTGTCATATCACAGAAAAAAATGTTAAATTGTTAGTATGAGCATAAACATTTCCATAACAGGCTACAAATATTTTTCAACTTGGATATAAAAATACACATATATATTAAAAAAATAAGATTTTCCTTAAAATTACATATAAAACTGTTAGATTGTTAGTATGGACATAGACTTTTATATAACAAGCTACATATTAAATGAAAGTTAATTACTGTAATTTTACATGAATTTGAAAGTAATTTGAGAAAACAGAAAATTATATGTATTATTAATTTGGTATTTTTCTGTAAAAAAAAAATTGAAATGTACATAGTTTGTAATTACTGGCTTATTACTTAAAATAGGGCTTCACGGTGGCAGAGGGGTTAGTGCGTCTGCCTCACAATACGAAGGTCCTGCAGTCCTGGGTTCAAATCCAGGATCTGGATCTTTCTGTGTGGAGTTTGCATGTTCTCCCCGTGAATGCGTGGGTTCCCTCCGGGTACTCCGGCTTCCTCCCACTTCCAAAGACATGCACCTGGGGATAGGTTGATTGGCAACACTAAAATTGGCCCTAGTGTGTGAATGTTGTCTGTCTATCTGTGTTGGCCCTGCGATGAGGTGGCGACTTGTCCAGGGTGTACCCCGCCTTCCGCCCGATTGTAGCTGAGATAGGTGCCAGCGCCCCCCGCGACCCCGAAAGGGAATAAGCGGTAGAAAATGGATGGATGGATGGATTACTTAAAATAACAGGCGGTTTGTTTATTTACAGATAATGTCTCCAATTCTACAGTTTCATAACCTATTTAAAAAAAAAAATTACAGTAGAAATTTAGAGTAAATTAACCATAAAAATAGGATTTTTTTTTAACAGTGTAATATGCATATATTGTTAATGTTGTAAATACGAATTTCGGAGGTCTCAAGAAGGTATGAAATACAAAAGTGTGTGTGTGTGTGTGTGTGTGTGTGTGTGTGTGTGTGTGTGTGTGTGTGTGACAGCAGCAGCAGGTTGTTTGGAATCTGACTTCAGGCCGGCGTCACCCCCCAAAATAACCCTTGCAGCGTGACAGTGACTTTGCACCGGCGTGCCTCCTCCATGTTGCCACACACAATAGCCGCCAGCCGCAGGATGAGTTGCAGTTTCCTCCTCGCCGCGTCCCCGGTGAGTTTGTTTGCATGCGGTTACACTTACCATTCTTTTCTCTTTTTTTTACGAGGGGAAACGCTCCTCGACTCAGACACGCTCGGAGGCGTGCGATCTGTTTATTTTGTGTCTGAGACGTCACAAGATGGTTCCCAGCTTCTATGAAAGTGAAGACGACTAATAACAATCTGCTTCTGTTTACCTGCTAAACCAGGGGTCAGCAACCTTTTTGAAAGCAAGAGCTACTTCTTGGGTACTGATTAATGCGAAGGGCTACCAGTTTGATACACACTTAAATAAATTGCCAGAAATAGCCAATTTGCTCAATTTACCTTTAACTCTATGTTATTATTAATAATTAATGATATTTATCTTTCTGGAAACACTGATCATCTTAATGATTTCTCACAATAAATATATATAGAAACAGATAAATATATATATTTAAAAAAAGGGTATTTCTGTCTGTCATTCCGTCGTACATTTTTTTTCCTTCTAGGTTTTTTGTCGAGAATAAATGATGAAAAAAACACTTAATTGAACGGTTTAAAAGAGGAGAAAACACGGAAAAAAAAGAAAATTCAATTTTGAAACATAGTTTATCTTCAATTTCGACTCTTTAAAAATCTAAATTCAACCGAACAAAAGAGGAGAAAAACTAGCTTATTCGAATTTTTTGAAAAAATAAAAAAAATAATTTATGGAACATCATTAGTAATTTTTCCTGATTAAGATTAATTTTAGAATTTTGATGACATGTTTCAAATAGGTTAAAATCCAATCTGCACTTTGTTAGAATATATAACAAATTGGACCAAGCTATATTTCTAACAAAGACAAATCATTATTTCTTCTAGATTTTCCATTACAAAAATTTTAAAAGAAATTCAAAAGACTGAAATTAAATTTTAATTTGATTCACGGTGGAAGAGGGGTTAGTGCGTCTGCCTCACAATACGAAGTTCCTGCAGTCCTGGGTTCAAATCCAGGCTCGGGATCTTTCTGTGTGGAGTTTGCATGTTCTACCCGTGAATGCGTGGGTTCCCTCCGGGTACTCCGGCTTCCTCCCACTTCCAAAGACATGCACCTGGGGATAGGTTGATTGGCAACACTAAATTGGCCCTAGTGTGTGAATGTGAGTGTGAATGTTGTCTGTCTATCTGTGTTGGCCCTGCGATGAGGTGGCGACTTGTCCAGGGTGTACCGTGCCTTCCGCCCGATTGTAGCTGAGATAGGCGTCAACGCCCCCCGCGACCCTGGAAGGGAATAAGCGGTAGAAAATGGATGGATGGATGGATCTACAGATTTTCTAGATTTGCCAGAATATTATTTTTGAATTTTAATCATAATAAGTTTAAAGAAATATTTCACAAATATTCTTCCTCGAAAAAACAGAAGCTAAAATGAAGAATTAAATTAAAATGTATTTATTATGTGAATGTGAGTGTGAATGTTGTCTGTCTATCTGTGTTGGCCCTGCGATGAGGGGGCGACTTGTCCAGGGTGTATCCTGCCTTCCGCCCGATTGTAGCTGAGATAGGCGCCAGCGCCCCCCGCGACCCCGAAAGGGAATAAGCGGTAGAAAATGGACGGATGGATGGATGTATTTATTATTCTTTACAATAAAAAAAAAAGTACTTGAACATTGATTTAAATTGTCAGGAAAGAAGAGGAAGGAATTAAAAAAATTAAAAAGATATATGTGTAGAAAAATCCTAAAATCATTTTTAAGGTTATATTTTTTCTCTAAAATTGTCTTTCAGAAACTTATAAGAAGCAAAAGTAAAAAATGTTTTATTTATTTATTTAAACAAGTGAAGACCAAGTCTTTAAAATATTTCTTTGGATTTTCAAATTCTATTTGAGTTTTGTCTCTCTTAGAATTAAAAATGTTGAGCAAAGCGAGACCAGCTTGCTAGTAAATAAATACAATTTAAAAAATAGAGGCAGCTCACTGGTAAGTGCTGCTATTTGAGCTATTTTTAGAACAGGACAGCGGACGACTCATCTGGTCCTTACGGACGACCTGGTGCCCGCAGGTCAGATGAAACAAAAATGGAGCTGTTTGGCCACAACACCCAGCAATATGTTCAGAGGACAAAAGATGGGGCCTTTAATGCCAGGAGCACCATGTCTACCGCCAAGAATGGTGGTGGTAGTATTATGCTCTGTGCCTGTTTTGCTGCCAATGGAACTGGTGCATGCATGGTACATGGAGAATGTACGTGGTTCTGTGCCATCTGTTGTAAAACGAGCGTAACATCAACACAGTGATGTTACAACACATACACAGTTGTGGTCAAGAGTTTACATACACTTGTAAAGAACATAATGTCATGGCTGTCTTGAGTTTCCAATCACATCAGCATGGAGGTAGTAGTATTATGTTCCGGGCCTGTGTGGAGGGTGGGTGTGCTAGGACCGGCCTCGAAGACAGCGACAGGTGAGTTGGATGGCCCAGGTGGGCCTTGTTATCTAATCACCTCTTGCCTTTAATAGCAACAGCTGAAGATCAAGAGAGAGAGAGAGAGAGAGAGAGAGAGAGAGAGAGAGAGAGAGGGAGACACGGAATGAGAAAAAGATTTTGCTGGAAAGCAGAACACTCGCACCTTTTGAGGAAAAACAAAACAGTGTTGTAGCCCTGATCCGGGCTCTGAAAAAGGAGGATTACCTCCGAATTCTTCAGGACAAGCTAAAATTATCAGCCTGGAGGTTGGGTCTCGGGCGCAATTGGGTGTTCCAACAGGACAAGGACCCCAAACACAGGTCAAAAGTGGTAAAGGAATTGCTAAATCGGGCTAGAATGATGGTTATAGAATGGCCTTGATTGATTGATTGATTGATTGATTGATTGATTGATTGATACTTTCATTAGTAGATTGCACAGTTCAGTACATATTCCGTACAATTGACCACTAAATGGTAACACCCGAATAAGTTTTTCAACTTGTTTAAGTCGGGGTCCACGTTAATCAATTCATGGTACAAATATATACTATCAACATAATACAGTCATCACACAAGTTAATCATCATAGTATGTACATTTAATTATTTACATTATTTACAATCCGGGGGGTGGGATGAGGAGCTTTGGTTGATATCAGAACTTCAGTCATCAACAATTGCATCAACAGAGAAATGTGGACATTGAAAAAGTGTAGGTCTTATTTAGTAGGATATGTACAGCCAGCAGAGAACATAGTGAGTTCAGATAGCATAAGAACAAGTATATACATTAGAAGTACATTTGAGTTGTTTATAATCCGGGGAGATGGGATGTGAATGGAGGAGGGTATTAGTAAAGTGTTGAAGCTGCCTGGAGGTGTTGTTTTAGAGCGGTTTTGAAGGAATATAGAGATGCACTTACTTTTATACCTGTTGGGAGTGCATTCCACATCGATGTGGCATAGAAAGAGAATGAGTTAAGACCTTTGTTAGATCGAAATCTGGGTTTAACGTGGTTTGTGGAGCTCCCCCTGGTGTTGTGGTAAGTCCTGACTTAAACGTGTGGACAATGCTGAAGTCAGCCATGACATTATGTTTTTTACAAGTGTATGTCAACTTTTGACCACGACTGTATATATATGTATATATACATATGTACACATACATACAGTATATGCGTAATGCGTGCAACAATATTTCCTACTTTGTTTCGCAGGTGAAAGATTAGTCGTTTGTTCAAGCCGAGGATGGTGCGCAATGTGGACGACCTGGACTTCTGCCTGGCCTCGCACCCGCAGAGCATCCTGGAGGGCCTGCGCTCGCTCTGCTCCCAGCCCAAACTGGTGGACGTGACGCTGAGCGCCGGCGGACGCGACTTCCCGTGCCACCGCGGCGTGCTGGCCCTCTGCAGCTCCTACTTCTGCTGCATGTTCTCGGGCGACTTCGTGGAGAGCATCGCGGCGCGGGTGGAGCTTACCGACGTGGAGCCGGATATTTTGGCTTGCTTGCTGGACTTCGCCTACACGGGCAAGCTGACCATCAACCAGAGCAACGTGGAGGGCCTCATCCAGACCTCCAGCCGGCTGCAGTTCCAGACGGTCCGAGCCGTTTGCAGCCGCTACCTCCAGAACCAGATCGACGCCACCAACTGTTTGGGAATCCTGGAGTTCGGCGAGATCCACGGCTGCCCAGAGGTGACGGCCAAAGCGCGGGCTTTTCTCTTGGAGAACTTTGAGGCCGTCCAGCAAGGCGAGGAGTTCCTCCTGCAGGAAAAGGAGCGGCTGGCGTCCTGCCTGCGCGACGAGGGACTACAAGTCCGCTCCGAGTGCGCCCGTGTGGAGGCCATCCTCAAATGGGTCGGTCACCACCAGGAGTCTCGGCTCTGCCACCTCGCAGAACTTTTGAGCCTGTGCCGCCTGGCCCTGCTCAGCCTGGACTACCTGAGCGGGAGTCTGCTGCAGGACGGTCTGGTGCAGGCGTCCGCCAGCTGCAGGGAGGCCGTGGAGAAAGTCCACATGGAGGTTTGTCTGAACCCTTTGCAGGACTTTACGAGTCTGCACCTTCATGGTGCCTCAGATATACTCCAATGTGACCAGAGCGCCTGTTCCCACCCTTAGCCTTACAACAGGTGGCTACGTGTTAGCATCACTGTCAGGTAGGAAGGGTAAGATGTCAAATTTGGTTATTTCATAGGATAGGATAGGTCTTTATTGTCATTGCACACGTAGAACGAAACTTTGTTTTCAGCACAAACCCGTTCAAGATTAGACGAAACCAACAGTGTACAGGGTTACAGAAAAGGAAGGCGCCCCGTAAACGATGGGGAAAAAAGGTAAACACCGGGGGGAGGATGAGTAAAAAATACAATCTACCAGTCTGGATTCGGAAAAAAACTCCATAGCAAAGCACATATACATTTGTACATATTACAACGTACATCTCGAGATGTCAAGCAACAGAGAGGGGGAGTGGGGAGCCATGGTGGCAGGCTGCAGCTCTCAGGCGCTGCCCATCCTTCCATCTCCCCTATGGGGTTTGCGGGTCTAGGTACCGATCAAATTCTACCAAACATGTACAAACGTTTGTACACAGAAACTTTGTTTTCAGAACAAACCCGTTCAAGTTTAGACTAACAAATAGTGTACAGGGTTACAGAACAGAAATGCTGATGGGTCGCCACAAGGCGATGGGGAAAAAAGGTAAACACTGGGGGGAGGATGAGTAAAAAAATACAATCTACCAGTCTGGATTCGGAAAAAAAAACCCCATAGCAAAGCACATATACGTTTGTACATATTACAACGTACATCTCGAGATGTCTAGCAACATAGGGGGGGAGTAGGGAGCCATGGTGGCAGGCCGCAGCTCTCAAGCGCTGCCCATCCTTGCATCTCCCCTATGGGGTTTGCGGGATTAGGTACCGATCAAATTCTACCAAACATGTACAAACGTTTGTACACAGAAACTTTGTTTTCAGAACAAACCCGTTCAAGATTAGACACAAAAACACTGTACAGGGTTACAGAACAGGAACGCTGATGGGTCGCCACAAGGCGATGGGGAAAAAAGGTAAACACTGGGGGGAGAATGAGGTAAAAAAATACATTCTACCAGTCTGGATTTGGAAAAAAATTCCACAGCAAAGCACATATACGTATTACAATGTATATTTTGAGATATCTAGCAACTGTGAGGGGGAGTGGGGGGCCATGGTGGCAGGCCGCAGCTCTCAGGCGCTGCCCATACTTCCATCACCCCTATAGGGTTTGCGGGATTAGGTGCCGATCAAATTCCATGTACAGTAAAATCAAACAGTGCCATACCATTGTTACATCAAGCCTGGTTACAGACGTAAACATTCGGCAAGGAAACAAGCGCTCACAGTGGCTTCTGGGTAATGTTGCAATTTTTAATGCCAACAAAGCAAGCTTCCCTGATAGAAAGCGCTGAAAAGTAAGGCTCTACTTTTAGTGTCAAGGTGAGGACTTTGGTGTGGTTTGTTTTCTCGTGGTTCAAAGCGATTGGAACGGACATGGCGTGAAGGTAAGGGCATCTTTTAATTAATGACTCAAAAAAAGTTACAAACGAAAGGCGCCCAAAACTATTTCTATAACGTAAACTATGGGGATGAAAACAAAACTTTAAAACTATGGCATGAATAACGATAACTTCCTTGGAGCGAGATATGGCCATGGATCATCAGCATAGATAGCAAGGGTGTGAAGAGGGTGAGTAGAAGGTGATGTGGCCAGGCTGACTGCCTGGCAACTGCAGGCTTAAATAGGTGCAGTGATGACAGGTGCGTGAGTCCAGACAAATCAGGTGCGTGAGTCGTGAACACACAACAGGTGAAAAAGGCGCTCACAGCGGAGGTTCAAAACTTGGCTCTGAAAACAAAACTATTTCTATAACGTAAACTATGGGCATGAAAACAAAACTTTAAAACTATGGCATGAATAACGATAACTTCCTTGGAGCGAGATATGGCTATGGATCATCAGCATAGATAGCAAGGGTGTGAAGAGGGTGAGTAGAAGGTGATGTCGCCAGGCTGACTGCCTGGCAACTGCAGGCTTAAATAGGTGCGATGATGACAGGTGAGTGAGTCCAGACAAATCAGGTGCGTGAGTCGTAAACACATAACAGGTGAAAACTAATTGGTAGTCATGGAAACTAAAACAAACCAGGGTGCGCAAAAACAGGAACTAATGGAGTCAAAAAAAAAACAGAACATACCGTATTTCCTTGAATTGCCGCCGGGTATATAGTATGCGCCTGCCTAGAATTACTGCCTGGTCAAACTCCATCCATCCATCCATTTTCTACCGCTTATTCCCTTTCGTGGTCGCGGGGAGCGCTGGCGCCTATCTCAGCTACAATCGGGCGGAAGGCGGGGTACACCCTGGACAAGTCGCCACCTCATCGCAGGGCCAACACAGATAGACAGACAACATTCACACTCACATTCACACACTAGGGCCAATTTAGTGTTGCCAATCAACCTATCCCCAGGTGCATGTCTTTGGAAGTGGGAGGAAGCCGGAGTACCCGGAGGGAACCCACGCATTCACGGGGAGAACATGCAAACTCCACACAGAAAGATCCCGAGCCTGGATTTGAACCCAGGACTGCAGGACCTTCGTATTGTGAGGCAGACGCACTAACCCCTCTTCCACCGTGAAGCCCCGGGTCAAACTCGCTTCCCAAAATAATTAGTGCATGCTTAGTATTACTGCCGGCTCAGGATTAACGCCGGGTCAAACTTGTTTCGCAAAATATCATATTTATTAGCGCATGTCTAGAATTTCCGCCGGGTCAAACTCTTTTCGCAAAATATTTATCATCCGCCTACAAATTCCGCCGGACCAAACTCGTCACGTCACAAGTGACCATTCACCTGTCATCATTTTCAAAACGGAGGAGGCTGATTTCAATCATTTGAAATCACATAAAGGGAAGAAGATTAAGAGCTATTCATTAGGATTTAAGGACCAAGCTATTGAATATGCTAAAAAGAACAGTAAGCAGCTACGGTTTATTAATATACCGTAGCTGCGTGTGTCAAATATGAGTCATTAAATGACTCCTGCCTCCTGGTGGTAGAGGGCGCTAGTGATCCTTCTTGCGACTACTCGGCTGCAAAAGAAGTGACAACAAGCAGCAAGAGTGAGCAGCGATTGTTTATATTTTCCTCTCGCTTGCACTTTTAACATGGAGGATTACATATCTAAAATAAAACCGTTCTCTAAACTGGACTTTCAATCGAAGCGGGAGGTAATAAAGGAATATCTCCATCGAGACAGAGTTTTAAAACTGAAGAAAGATAAGGAAGACTTCTATAAACAAGTTATTGATGCTTTTGATCAGAAGGAGCTGCGCACAGACTTCATTTATGAGTAAAGGTAAGACCATAATAACGTTTTTTTTATTAAATGTGCTTTTTTGATGGTATCCTTACATCACACTCAAATGTATAAGCCGGGCCTAAATTTACCGCATGCCTTTGGTAAGCGCCAGAGTGAGAAGAGGTTTTAAAATAATTAGCGCCCCGGCAGCAATTCAAAGAAATACGGTAACTTAACAGAACATGATCATAAACACCTGACATTTAGCTCGTTGCTAATTTCCATTGGATGTACATGCTACTGATTTTACATGGTGATTTCAACACCTCCAAATTTGGTCATGAAAAGATACACTTTACAATCAAACAGCCGGTGTGTAATAAGTATGATACTTGCAGTATTAACACTTTGTACGACTCAACAAAAGACAAGAGTGGCACTGAGCCAATGCCACCAGTCCGACCATGCATTGGCTTGCACAAAATATAACGGTACCGTGTTACAGTTCATGGGTTGCATTTGTATCAAATGCCGATCACTCCAGCAGCACTGAGAGCGCACTCCGCCAAACTACCTCTCGGCAATGTAGCCCTGTTAAATGGCAACCAAGAAATTGACGTACGTCAAGTAAGGCTCCACTTTTACAAAAAATACGCTAGCCTTATGCTAATATACATCGGCTTTGCTATCAACATGCTACTGATTAGCATTAGCAATTTTGAACACGAGTGTACAAAAAAAAAATTTATGTGTTGTGGTTGATCATGGATGTTAGAAAGGATCTGGATAAAGGTCATTCTATGACTGCCTACAGAAAATGCACCTGGTCTCGGAGTGCACGGGTCGAGTCAACGCGTCGGCCAGTCCCCAGCCCAACCTGCAGGAGGTCCTGTTCGTCATGGGGGGTCGGTCCCTGGACGACGACTCCGAGGACGAAGACTCGGACGAAGACGACGACGACGAGCGGAGTCGGCGCCGGAGGAGGCCGCCGCCCGGGAACTGCACCTTCTACAACACCAAGACAAGTTAGATTTCAGTCTTCTCGTTGTTCACTTTCCAGGCATGTCCAAGGTTTCTCATTGTCATCCCGTTGGGTTGGGTTTTTCCTTGCCCTGATCTGGGATCTGAGCTGAGGATGTCCTTGGGGCTTGTGCAGCCCTTTGAGTCACTTGCGATTTAGGGATATTGAAGTAAACATTGATTGATAAACATTAATTTCCGCGTCTAAATATCAATTCCGTGTTTTTATTTTAGTAAAATAACGTAGCGTGTCGTTATGAGAGAGTGTCAAAATATGGAGCTAACGTAGTTTTCTTAGCAGTGTTCTCACAGGGCAACACCCAAATGTGTCCCGTGAAAACCCGTCGAAGGGAACTCGGACAATAACAAAAGTTATTGGCGGTATAGCTCGGTTGGTAGCAACTCGAGGGTTCCAGGTTCGATCCCCGCTCCCGCCAACCCGGTCTCTGCCGTCATGTCCTTGGGCAAGACCCTTTACCCACCTGCTCTCAGTGCCACCCACACTGGTGTAAATGTAACTCAGATATTGGGTTTCCCTATGTAAAAGCGCTTTGAGTCACTAGAGAATAAGCGCTAGATAAATATAATTCACTTCAAAAGTTCCCTGGGTGAGTTATGTAAAAACCACTACATCCATCCAATCTGAAAAAAATTGGATTCAGAACAAAATGTGTTGAACGCTTGCCTCGGCCTAAACTTACCTAAAGACGGTTGTGGATTGCAGGACAGTTAGCACAGTTAGCATCGTCCAGCTAGTTTACTTCTTGTCGTCCCATGGCCTTGGCTCTCCCACCCACAACGTTAAATGGTAAATTTCTACCTTCAAGTTACTCAAAGCGCTTTGACGTTATCTCCACATTCACCCATTGTCAGGTTCAAACACCGATGACATCTATTAAACGAGACAAGAAGCAAGGAATTAAACAGAGACATAATTACATTGGCTCAATTTAAAGAGAAAGGTCTGGGCTGTACTCTTGTACGGTCTCCAGCACGCTCCGGCGAAAGATCGTACGCCACTTGTTTTTATTCGGACTCTCCCGGTTTACATAACAGCTGTTTCTAAAGGAATGGGGCGGTACGTCAACAGCCATTGTTTTCGGTCACATTAACACAAAAGAATAAGATGCCTCGGGCTTGGTCTGGTCCTGGATCGAGCTTGAGCAGGTTTTGGTTCAAAATAGATTACCCCTCCCGTCTCCTCCCATCGTACACAGCGGAATCTTTCAAGCCTTTTGCTTGTTGCAACAAAGACAGCTTTCGTCTGTTCCCTGGGAAAACTCAGAGAACAGAGAGTTTTTTTGATAATTTACATACAATTTTTCTGACACATGTTCACACACAAACACATTCACACTCTGATGGCGGGAGCTGCCGTGCAAGGCCCCTGACCACGACCCATCAGGAGCAAGGGTGACGTGTCTTGCTCAAGGACACGACGGACGTGATGAGGTTGGTAGAAGGTGGGGATCGAACCAAGAACCCCTCAGGTTGCTGGCACGGCTGCTCTCCCAACCGTCATTTATTTAAAAAAAATATATTTGTGTAGCACATTAAATTGGACATGAAAGTAAGTGTCAAGGGCAACACGGTGGTACAGGGGTTAGTGCATATGCCTCACAATACTGAGGTCCCGGGTTCAATCCTGGGCTCGGGATCTTTCTGTGTGGAGTTTGCATGTTCTGCGTGGGTTCCCTCCGGGTACTCCGGCTTCCTCCCACCTCCAAAGACATGCACCTGGGGGTAGGCCCCTCCCACTTCCAAAGACATGCACCTGGGGATAGGCCCCTCCCACCTCCAAAGACATGCACCTGGGGATAGGCCCCTCCCACCTCCAAAGACATGCACCTGGGGATAGGTTAATTGGCAACACTAAATGGTCCCTAGTGTGGGAATGTTGTTTGCGATGAGGTGGTGACTTGTCCAGGGTGTGCGCCGCCATCCGCCCGAATGCAGCTGGGATAGGCTCCAGCACCCGCCGCCTCTTTTTTTGTCAGTTTTTCTTTTTTTTTCTCTCAAAGATTGCTCACATGGCTGCACTTCCTGTCCCAATACTTTTTGCTAGACATTGTAATGTTTGCTGGGCTGTTAATGTCTGCTGTGTTTGCAGAAGAGTGGCATCAACTCCCCAACTTCCCCAACCCCAACAAGTGGGGCTTCTCCATGGTGGCTCTCAACAACGATGTCTATGTCACAGGTGTGTGTGGGTGTGTGTGTGTGTGTGTGTGTGCGTGTGTGTGTTTGTGTGTGTGACGACTGTTTGTGTGTGACGATTGTACGTGACGATTGTGTGTGTGTCGACTGTACGTGTGTGTCGACTGTACGTGTGTGACGACTGTGTGTGCCGATAGTGTGTGTGTGACGATAGTGTGTGTGTGATGACTGTTTGTGTGTGACGACTCTGTGTGTGTGAGATGAATGTGGGTGATGATTGTGTGTGTGTGACGACTGTGCGTGTGTGTGTGTGTGTGTGTGTGTGTGTGTGTGTGTGTGTGTGTGTGTGTGTGTGCGTGTGTGTGTGTGACAAATGTGGGTGACGATTATGTGCGTGTGACGAGTGTGTGTGTGTGATGATTGTTTGTGTGTGACGACTCTGTGTGTGTGAGATGAATGTGGGTGATGATTGTGTGTGTGTGACGACTGGGTGTGTGTGACGACTGTGTGTGTGTGTGTGTGTGTGTGTGTGTGTGTGTGTGTGTGTGTGTGTGTGTGTGTGTGTGTGTGTGTGTGTGCGTGTGTGTGTGTGACAAATGTGGGTGACAATTATGTGCGTGTGACGAGTGTGTGTAAGTCGACTACTTGTGTGGCGACTGTGTGTGACAATTCTGTGTGTGTGACGATTGTGTGTGTGATGACTCTGTGTGTGTCGACTGTACGTGTGTGACGATTGTATGTGTGTGACGACTGTGTGTGTGAGGACTTTGTGTGTGACGAGTGTGCGTGTGTGAAGAGTGTGATTGTGGGACGACTGTGTGTGTGTGAGACAAATGTGGGTGACGATTGTGTGTGTGTGACGAGTGTGTGTGTGTGTCGACTGTGTGTGACGACTGTGTGTGTCGACTGTGTGTGTGACGAGTGTGCGTGTGTGACGAGTGTGCTTGTGTGAAGAGTGTGCAGGTGTGACGAGTGTGCAGGTGTGACGACGTGTGTGAGGATTGTGTGACAATTGTGTGTGTGTGACGACTGTGTGTGTGTGGGACGACTTTGTGTGTGACGAGTGTGCGTGTGTGAATAGTGTGATTGTGGGACGACTGTGTGTGTGAGACAAATGTGGGTGACGATTGTGTGTGTGTGATGAGTGTGTGTGTGTCGACTGTGTGTGACAATTCTGTGTGTGTCGACTGTGTGTGTGAAGAGTGTGCGTGTGTGACGAGTGTGCTTGTGTGAAGAGTGTGCAGGTGTGACGAGTGTGCAGGTGTGACGACGTGTGTGAGGATTGTGTGACAATTGTGTGTGTGTGACGACTGTGTGTGTGTGTGACGATCGTGTGTGTGTGACGACTGTGTGTGTGTGACAAATGTGGGTGACGATTGTGTGAGTGTGTGACGACTGTGTGTGTGTCGACTGTACGTGTGTGACGACTGTGTGTGACGATTATGTGTGTGTCAACTGTATGTGTGTGACGACTGTGTGTGTGTGTGTGACGATTGTGTGTGAGTGTGACGAGTGTGCGTGTGTGAAGCGTGTGCATGTGTGACGACTGTGTGTGTGTGACAACTGTGTGTGTGTGACGACTGTGTAAGTGTATGACGATGTGTGCGTGTGTGAAGCGTGTGCATGTGTGACGACTGTGTGTGTGTGACAACTGTGTGTGTGTGACGACTGTGTAAGTGTATGACGATGTGTGCGTGTGTGAAGAGTGTGCACGTGTGTGACAATTCTGTGACGACTGTGTGTGTGACGACAGTGTGTGTGTGTGACGACTGTGTGCGTATGTGTGCATGTGTGAAGAGTGTGCACGTGTGTGACAATTGTGTGACGACTGTGTATGTGTATGATGATGTGTGCGTGTGTCAAGAGTGTGCACGTGTGTGACAATTCTGTGACGACTGTGTGTGTGACGACTGTGTGTGTGTGTGACGACTGTGTGCGTAAGTGTGCATGTGTGAAGAGTGTGCACGTGTGTGACAATTGTGTGACAACTGTGTGTGTGACGACTGTGTGTGTGTGTGTGACGACTGTGTGCGTATGTGTGCGTGTGTGAAGAGTGTGCACTTGTGTGACAATTGTGTGACAACTGTGTGTGTGACGACTGTGTGTGTGTGTGACGACTGTGTGCGTATGTGTGCGTGTGTGAAGAGTGTGCACATGTGTGACAATTGTGCGACGACTGTGTGTGTGTGTGTGTGTGAGACGACTGCGTGTGTGTGTCAACTGTGTGCGTGTGACGACTGCGTGTGTGTGATGAGTGTGCTTGTGTGACGACAGTGCGCATGTGTGACAGTTGTGTGATGACTATGTGTGTGTGACAACTGTGTGTGTGTCCACTGTACGTGTGTGACGACTGTGTGACAATTGTGTGTGTGTGACGACTTTGTGTGTGTGACGATCGTGTGTGTTTGACGACTGTGTGTGTGTGTGTGTGTATGACGACTGTGTGTGTGTCGATTGTACGTGTGTGACAACTGTGTGTGACGATAGTGTGTGTGTGACGACTGTCTGTGTGTGTGTGTGAGATGAATGTGGGTGATGATTGTGTGTGTGTGTGACGACTGTGTGTGTGTGTGTGTGTGTGTGACGGATCTGGGTGACGATTGTGTGTGTGTGTGGCAAGCATGTGTGTGTGACGACTGTGCGTGTGTCGACTGTACGTATGTGACGAGTGTGTGTGTGTGTGAAGACTGTGTGTGTGTGACGACTGTGTGTGTGTGTGTGACGACTGTGTGTGTGTGTGAGACGACTGTGTGTGTGACGGATGTGGGTGACGATTGTGTGTGTGTGTGACGAGTGTGTGTGTGTGTGTGTGTGTGACAGATGTGGGTGACGATTATGTGTGTGTGTGTGGCAAGCGTTTGTGTGTGACGACTGTGCGTGTGTCGACTGTACGTATGTGTCAAGTGTGTGTGTGTGACGAGTGTGTGTGTGTGTGACGACTGTGTGTGTGTGTGTGTGTGTGTGTGTGTGTGAAGACTGTGTGTGACTGACGACTGTGTGTGCGTGTGACGACTGTGTGTGTGTGTGTGACGACTGTGTGTGTTTAGACTGTGTGTGACGACTATGTGTGTGTGTGAAGACTGTGTGTGTCGAGTATGTGTGTCGAGTGTGTGTGTGTGACGACTGTGTGTGTGACGACTGTGTGTGTGTGTGTGTGTGTGTGTGACGAGTGTGTGTGTGTGACGACTGTGTGTGTGTGAAGACTGTGTGTGACGACTGTGTGTGTGTGAGACGACTGTGTGTGTGAGACGACTGTGTGTGTGTGACGATCGTGTGTGTGACGACTGTGTGTGTGTGACAAATGTGGGTGACGATTGTGTGAGTGTGTGACGACTGTGTGCGTGAGACGACTGTGTGTGTGTGACGACTGTGTGTGTGTGTGACGACTGTGTGTGACGACTGTGTGTGTGTGTGAAGACTGTGTGTGTGTGACGACTGTGTGTGTGACGACTGTGTGTGTGACGACTGTGTGTGTGTGAGAGACGACTGTGTGTGTGACGGACGTGGGTGACGATTGTGTGTGTGTGTGAGACGAGTGTGTGTGTGACGAGTGTGTGTGTGTGTGTGACGGATGTGGGTGACGATTGTGTGTGTGTGGCAGGCGTGTGCGTGTGTCGACTGTACGTATGTGTCGAGTGTGTGTGTGTGACGAGTGTGTGTGTGACGACTGTGTGTGTGTGTGTGAGACGACTGTGTGTGACGACTGTGTGTGTGTGACGACTGTGTGTGTGTGACGACTGTGTGTGTGTGTGTGTGTGTGTGTGTGTGTGTGTGACAAGTGTGTGTGTGTGACGACTGTGTGTGTGTGTGTGTGACGAGTGTGTGTGTGTGACGACTGTGTGTGTGTGAAGACTGTGTGTGACGACTGTGTGTGTGTGAGACGACTGTGTGTGTGAGACGACTGTGTGTGTGTGACGATCGTGTGTGTGACGACTGTGTGTGTGTGACAAATGTGGGTGACGATTGTGTGAGTGTGTGACGACTGTGTGTGTGAGACGACTGTGTGTGTGTGACGACTGTGTGTGTGTGTGACGACTGTGTGTGACGACTGTGTGTGTGTGTGAAGACTGTGTGTGTGTGACGACTGTGTGTGTGACGACTGTGTGTGTGACGACTGTGTGTGTGATGACTGTGTGTGTGTGAGAGACGACTCTGTGTGTGACGGACGTGGGTGACGATTGTGTGTGTGTGTGAGACGAGTGTGTGTGTGTGTGTGACGGATGTGGGTGACGATTGTGTGTGTGTGGCAGGCGTGTGGGTGTGTCGAGTGTGTGTGTGTGACGAGTGTGTGTGTGACGACTGTGTGTGTGTGTGTGAGACGACTGTGTGTGACGACTGTGTGTGTGTGACGACTGTGTGTGTGTGTGTGTGTGTGTGTGTGTGTGACAAGTGTGTGTGTGTGTGACGACTGTGTGTGTGTGAGATGAATGTGGGTGATGATTGTGTGTGTGTGACGACTGTGTGTGTGTGTGTGTGTGTGTGTGTGTGTGTGTGTGTGTGTGTGTGACGAATGTGGGTGACGATTATGTGTTTGTGACGAGTGTGTGTGTGTCGTCTGTACTCGTGTGGCGACTGTGTGTGACAATTCTGTGTGTGTGACGATTGTGTGTGTGATGACTCTGTGTGTGTCGACTGTACGTGTGTGACGATTGTATGTGTGTGACGACTGTGTGTGTGTGTGTGAAGACTGTGTGTGTGTCTGACGACTGTGTGTGTGTGACGACTGTGTGTGTGTGTGACGACTGTGTGTGTGTGTGAAGACTGTGTGTGTCGAGTGTGTGTGTGTGTGACGACTGTGTGTGTGAAGACTGTGTGAGACGACTGTGTTTGCGTGACGACTGTGTGTGTAACAACTTTGCGTGTGTTGTGGACTGTGCGTGTGTGTGTGAGACGACTGTGTGTGTGTGTGTGTGACGACTGTGTATGTGTGTGAGGCAATGCGTGTGTGACGACCGTGTGTGTGTGACGAGTGTGCATGTGTGTGATGAGTGTGCATGTGTATTGCTGAAGCGCGGCGCATTGAAGGACAAAAGCTGGTGTGTGACAGGAGGCTCGCGGGGCTCCAACACCAACACCTGGTCCACCACGGAGACATGGAAGTACATCACCAAGGAGGGGAGCTGGGTCACCGTGGCGCCCATGCAGCGCCCGCGCACCAACCATTCCTCCGCCACGCTGAACGGCGAGATTTACGTCATCGGAGGTAAGAAATCCCTGTAAACGACTCGATAAACATTTTTTATCTCTAATAATTCACTTCAGCTTAAAATCATGAGCATCAGAGTCATATTACTTGGTATGTGACACTTGTTGACAGTTAGCATGCGTATGTTAGCATGCTAACCCTTTTTTTTAGCTACTTGTACTCTTTTTTTTTTTTTTTTTTCTGTAATTCCCCAGCCATACACTTTCGAGTCATATAAATTGGTATGTGACACATGCTAATTCTTATCATGGTCACGTTAGCTTGCTAGCATGCTATTATTAGCCTGCTAACTTTTTGAGCTAGTTTTGCTACCGTTTACCCCAGAGTCATATCACTTGGTATGTGACACATGCTAATTATTATCAGGGTCACGTTAGCTTCCTAGCATGCTATTATTAGCCTGCTAACTTTTTGAGCTAGTTTTGCTACCGTTTACCCCAGAGTCATATCACTTGGTATGTGACACATGCTAATTATTATCATGGTCACACTAGCTTGCTAGCATGCTAACATTAGCATGTCACCTTTTTGAGCTAGTTTTGCTACCGTTTACCCCAGAGTCATATCACTTGGTATGTGCCACTTGTTAACTTTTAGCATGCGAATGATAGCATGTTAACTAGCTAACTTAAACATGCAAACTTTTTCCATCTACTCTTAAACTTTTTTCTCGATTTCCGAAGCCTTATCATGAATTGATTACCATGGACCGTATTCCGGTGTTACCATTTAGTTGTCAATGGTACGGAATATGTACTCTACTGTGTAATCCACTAATAAATGTCTCAATCAATCAATACTGTAAGGACCGGTGGGCATCGAGGTGCCGGGTTCGATTCCCTCTAGGATGCCTTGACGTGAACACAACAAAGGAAAGATCTTAAAAGATTTATTTAACAAAAAGAGAGCTCTGAACAGAAATACTGGAGCTAATAAAAAGGCAAACCAAAAACGCTAGTATGAAAACTAGGAAATACAAACAGAAAACTATAAATCGGCATGAAAGCACAAAAATGTAAAAACAAAAACAATTAGCATGTGAGCTAAAAAAAGGCAGGTGGCTTAGCATATGAGCTAGCGAGAACAAACGTACCGAGAAGAGCAGTCGTCACTTGTTGCATGTGAGCAAGTCTTATGGACCCAGACTGAACAAGGAAAAGAGTAAGGCTTATACAGGGAGTAATCAAGTAAGAACCAGGTGTGTGTAGAAAACGAGGAGCAGGTGAAAATCAATGTGTAACCATGGTAACGGACTAAACAGGAAGTAAGTGGGTCAGAAAGAGAATGAAACAAAGATGGAAAAATAAACATGTGAAAATCTGAGTCACGGATCGCAACAAATCATACACCTTACTGCCTTCACTGCAAAAACTAAAATCTAAGTAAGATGAAATATCTCAAATAAGGGTGATATTTGCTTATTTTCTGTCTGATAAGATAATTCTTCTCACTAAGCAGATTTTATGTTAGATTCTTTTACTTGTTTTAAGGGTTTTGCTCCTAAATGATCTCAGTAAGACACTACAGCTTGTTTCCGACATTTTATGACCTATTTTGAGTAAAATATGCTGTTTTTGTCCGAGTGTCCAAAACACACCCAGCAATGGTGCACAGGAAGGCGGGGAAGAAGAGGGGGAAAAGGCGGCCAAAATGTTCATAAGTCCCAATAGTGTCCAAAATACCTCCCCGGGTTGCAGTCCCACGAGTCCCGCCGCCGGACACACAAATCCCGGGATACAAAAAATTTCCAAAACGCACCCAGCAAAGTCCCACGGGAAGTAGGGGGAAAAAATTGGAAAAAGTCGGCAAAAGTCCCCCAAAATTTTCTAAATACCGACCAAGGTTCGAGTCCCAACCGGGTTCGAGTTTGAGTGCACACTCGAACCCGGGTGGGACTTTTGAACATTTCACCGACTTTTCTCACTTTTCTCCCCACCTCTCCGTGGGACTTTGCTGGGCACGTTTTGGACATTTTGGGCATCCCGGCCGGCGGCAGAACTTGTGGGACTCGAACCTGTGTAGGTATTTTGAACATTTTTGGGACTTTTGCTGACTTTTCCAACTTTCATCCCCCCTCCCCATGGGACTCGGCTGGGTGTGTTATGGACATTTTGGGCATGCCGGGACTTGCGCGGCCATACATAAGATTTTATACTTGTTTTAAGTGTTTAGGTCCTAAATGATCTCAATAAGATATTATTACAGCTTGTAGCTGAGATTTGATGACCTATATTGAGTAAAACATGCTTGAAACTAGAATATCAAACGTTGCAAAGCTGTGTCATCAACACTCACACGTATAAAACTACTTTTTAAAGTAAGAATTTCTTATTTTAAGAACGTAAAACAAAATCATGACTTTGCCACAATTGTTTCTCATATTAAAACAGATGACAGCCAAATAGACTGCCGTTTTATTTTCAATGAAACAATAGAAAATACTTACTCGTATAGTAGTACACTTTTTATTAGTGAGAATATACTTATTTTAAGGTATTTTTGCGTTCAATGAAGTGAGATGATTTTACTTGTTTTGAAAAGTCTTGACAAGCCAAATGTTCTTGTTCTATTGGCAGATAATTTTGCTTAGTTTAAGTCAAATACCCCTCATTTTTGTATTTTTTTTTCTTGTTTTTGAACACTGACTTTTTGCAGTGTTGTTAATTGACGTGTGAGACATGCTAACTGTTAAAATGCCATCGTTAGCACATTTGCTAAGTGTTAGCATTTTAATGTACGTATGCTAACGTTTTAGGCTAGCTCTGTAATTCATTTTGTACAGTTAGACCTGAAACTCACGGGGTCCGACACTTGAAACCGTCTAACTACGGGGGGCTTCCGGCGGGCGGTCTGGGGCACAGATAGCAGTTATGATTATTATGCTAAACCAGGGGTAAGGAACCTATGGCTCTAGAGCCAGATGTGGCTCTTTTGATGACTGCATCTGGCTCTCAGATAAACCTTAGCTGACATTGCTTAACACGATAATAATGAATCATTCCGCTGGTAATCACAGTGCTAAAAATAACGTGCAAAATACAAAAAATTCTCATGCATTTAAATCCATCCATCCCTTTTCTATCGCACCTGTTCAAGAAGTCGCATTAATGGTAAGAAGTATTTTATGTCACAATGGCGGGGTGGGGGGGTTGCAGCTTGCTGCATGGTCGTTCTCCCAGGAAGGCAGACGGACTACTCGGGACATGGCATTTAGGTAAAAACATGATTTAATTTTAACTAAAAAAATATACAAACAAAAATCGCTCACAGCAGAGGCACAACTTGGGCTAAAAAACAAAGCTAACGCATAAACAGACTAAGAACATAAATCAAACAAAACTTACTTGGCATGGCATGAAGCACGAAACTATGGCAAGGCATGAAACAAGTCAGCACAGGGCGACAGACTGGCAAAGACGAGCTTAAATACTGCCTCTGATTAGTGCTCGGGAAGCAGGTGAGCGGGCATTTTGTCCACCAGAGACAGGTGGACAAAATGAGTAACCAAGGAAACCAGAGAAGGGAGTGGAAAAAAACAGGAACTTAAAGAGTCCAAAGGACAAACAGCACATGGCCGAACAAAAACATGATCAACAGACATGACAATTTATTTATTATTGGTTAGCTTCAGAGGAACAATCTTATTAAAAAGAATAAGAGACTTATTATACTGTAAAAATGTTGGTCTTACTTAAAAAGGCACGCATTTAGTTGTACTCAGTGATAAAAAATATGATATGGCTCTCACGGAAATACATTTTGAAATATTTGGCTTTCATGGCTCTCTCAGCCAACAAGGTTCCCGACCCCTGTTCTAAACGATACATTGGGAGAATCGACTTGATTGGAGAATCCGTTCCGAATGGAATCGTCACCCCGGGAATGGGACCGAAACATTCCTCACTTTTCCGTACTAATTATTGCTGTTTCCAAGTAGTATTTGTACCTAATGTGGTGGCCGCTGGGGGTCACGGTCTGATGCCTTCAGGTACCACGGCAGACCGCGTGGAGGTGGAGCGTTACGACCCCTACCACAACACCTGGGCCTCCACGTGTCCCGCCCTCAAGTACGTGACCAACTTCACCGCCACGGCGTGCCAGGGGAAGCTCTACGTGATCGGCTCGTGCGCGGTCAAGTACAACGCCTTGACCATGCAGTGCTACAACCCCGTCATAGGTAAAGAATGGCAACAAACATGTCAAGCTCGTAGAGCATGGGTGTCAAACTCTGGCCCGCGGGCCAAATTTGGCCCACCGTTTAATTTCATTTGGCCCTTGAGGCAATATCAAATTGACATTAGAGCTGGCCCGCCGGTAACACCACATTCACCGCTAATACTCATACTTGCCAACCTTCCCGATTTTTCCGGGAGACTCCCAAAGTTTAGTGCCCTTCCCGAAAATCTCCCTGGGCAACCATTCTCCCGATTTCCACCCGGACAACAATATTGGCAGAGTGCCTTAAAGGCACTGCCTTTAGCGTCCTCTACAACATGTCGTCACATCCTCTTTTCCTCCATATAAACAGCGGGCTGGCCAAATCACATAATATATGTGGCTTTCACACACACATACTTGGTCAACAGCCATACAGGTCACACTGAGGGTGGCCGTATAAACAACTTTAACATTGTTACAAATATGCGCCACACTGTGAACCCACACCAAACAAGAATGACAAAACACATTTCGGGAGAACACCCGCACCGTAACATAACATAAACACAACAGAACAAATACCCAGAACCCCTTGCAGCACTAACTCTACCTGAACGCTACAATATACATTCCTCGCTACCACCAAACCCCGCCCACCTCATCTTTATTTTATTTTCGAATTTATTAGCCTGTGGGAAAAGTTAATGTTGATATTTCCCTCAGAAGGCTGCAAATAGAAAAGAGGCATTATTTTTTTTTAAATTCAATTGTATTTAATATACCACTGATGTTTTTTGAAAGTTGATTTTGCACTATTACGTTATATAAGCTTTGCCTGTTCCATGGGAGGAAGCCCGAGTACCCGCAGGGAACCCAAGCAGTCACGGGTAGACATGCAAACTCCACACATAAAGATCCCGAACCCGGGATTGAACCCAGAATTACTCAGGACCTTCGTATTGTGAGGCAGATGCACTAACCCCTGTTCCACCATGCTGCCCGATTTAAGCCTTACTTGTTCAATATTCATTGCAAAACATGTTTGGATCCCTGTTAAAAGATTTTGTTTAACCTTGGCCCGCGGCTTTTTTCAGTTTTAAATTTTGGCCCACTCTGTATTTGAGTTTGACACCCCTGTCGTAGAGGAATGCCGCGAGGAAAGAGGACCAAAGGAGGTGAGACACGATGAATATTCATGTCGAGTCTTTGCCTTTCGACAGACAGCTGGATGAGCATCTGCTCGCCCTTCATCCCCAAATATCTGTCGTCTCCTCGCTCCGTGTGCGTGGAGGGGATCATCTATCTTCTCGCCGACAACACAAAGAAGGTTTACTGCTACGACTCGGACGCCAACATGTGGCAGAAGGTAAGTTCTAGAACAGGGGTCGGGAACCTTTTTGGCTGAGAGAGCCATGAAAGCCAAATATTTCAAAATGTATTTCCGTGAGAGCCATATCATATTTTTTAACACTGAGAAGTGAAGTGAATTATATTTATATAGCGCTTTTCTCTAGTGACTCAAAGCGCTTTACATAGTGAAACCCAATATCTAAGTTACATTTAAACCAGTGTGGGTGGCACTGGGAGCAGGTGGGTAAAGTGCCTTGCCCAAGGACACAACAGCAATGACTAGGATGACGGAAGCGGGAATCGAACCTGCAACCCTCAAGTTGCTGGCACGGCCGCTCTACCAACCGAGCTATGCCGCCCAACTAAATGCGTGCATTTTTAAGTAAGACCAACATTTTAAGAGTATAATAAGTATAATAAGTATAATTCTTTTTAATAACATTGTTATTCTGAAGCTAACCAATAATAGATAAATTGTCATGTCTGTTGATCATGTTTTTGTTTGGCCATGTGCTGTTTGTCTTTTGGACTCTTTAAGTTCCTGTTTTTTTCCACTCCCTTGTCTGGTTTCCTTGGTTACTCATTTTGTCCACCTGTCTCTGGTGGACAAAATGCCCCCTCACCTGCTTCCCGAGCACTAATCAGAGGCAGCATTTAAGCTCGTCTTTGCCAGTCAGTCGCCCTGTGCTGACTTGTTTCATGCCTTGCCATGGTTTAGTGCTTCATGCCATGCCAAGTAAGTTTTGTTTGATTTATGTTCTTAGTCTGTTTATGCGTTAGCTTTGTTCCTTAGCCCAAGTTGTGCCTCTGCTGTCAGCGTTTTTTGTTTGTATATTTTTTTAGTTAAAATTAAATCATGTTTTTACCTAAATGCCATGTCCCGAGTAGTCCGTCTGCCTTCCTGGGAGAACGACCTCGCAGCAAGCTGCAACCCCCCCACCCCGACATTGTGACATAAAATACTTCTTACCATTAATGCGACATCTTGAACAGGTGCGATAGAAAACGGATGGATGGATTTAAATGCATGAGAATTTTTTGTATTTTGCACGTTATTTTTAGCACTGTAATTACCAGCGAAATTATTCATAATTATCGCGTTAAGCAATGTCAGCTAAGATTTATCTGAGAGCCAGACGCAGTCATCAAAAGAGCCACATCTGGCTCTAGAGCCATAGGTTCCCTACCCCTGTTCTAGAAGGAGCTCAAAACGTTTTCCACTGAGGGCCGCACACTGAAAAAAATCAAAGATGCGTTTTGATAATTTTCTATATATACAAAAGTTTACATATTCCCCAAAGGTGTTCTATCAGTTAGGACTCTGTGCCGGCCAGTCAAGTTCATCTACACCAGACTCTGTCATCCATGTCTTTAAATATTTTGGTGTCCTGAAGCATTCAAAGTTCTTTTCACTGGAACTACCATACCATACTTCCTCCTCTCTGTCAGTTTATGTGGCCTACCACTTTGTGGCTGACTTGTAAAGAACATAATGTCATGGCTATCTTGAGTTTTCAATCATTTCTACAACTCTTATTTTTTGTGATGTAGTGATTAGAGCACATACTTGTTGGTCACAAAAAAAAACATTCATGAAGTTTGCTTCTTTTATGAATTTATTATGGCTCTACTGAAAATGTGACCAAATCTGCTAAATCTGCCATCCAGAATCTTCTGGCAAGCTTCTTGTTGAATTTTTTGGAACACTCCTCCTGACGAAATTGGTGCAGTTCAGCTAAATGTGTTGCTTTTCTGACATGGACTTGTTTCTTCAGCATTGTCCACACGTTTAAGTCAGGACTTTGGAAAAGGCCATTCTAAAACCTTCATTCTAGCCTGATTTAGCCATTCCTTTACCACTTTTGCTGTGTGTTTGGAACACCCAACTGCGCCCAAGACCCAAGCTCCCGGATGATGATTTTAGCTCGTCCTTAAGAATTTGGAGATAATCCTCCGTTGACTCTCTGTAAAGCACCAGTTCCATTGGCAGCACAACAGGCCCAGAGAATAATGCTACCACCACCATGCTTGACGGTATGTGTTGTGGTCCTGGGATTAAAGGCCTCTCCTTTTCACCTCCAAACATATTGCTAGGTATTGTGGCCAAACTTAATTTGTGTTTCAATTGACCACCAAACTTTTCTCCGGAGAGTCTTATCTTTGTCCATGTAATGTCAGATTTTTCAAAAGAATTTCACAAGTCAATTTAATTTTTTTTTTTTTTTAACGCTTAAAAGGGAGCTGCACTTTTTTAAATTTTGCATATCGTTCATAATCCTTTTGAGAGACAAGAAGGCAAAAGGTTGTAATTTTTGCATTCTAACGTGTACAAATCGGCTCGTTCTTGGTGGAGAGCAGTGCAGCTAATAAGAGCAATCAATTCTATCCCTAAATCACTTTACAAATGCATTCAAAAACTGTCAATGCATATATATATATATATATATATATATATATATATATATATACACACACATATAAATATATTTTCAAAAAATATCAGTTTTAGATTTTTTTTATCGATTGACAATGGGTGTGTATATATATATATATGTGTGTGTGTGTATATGCATATATATATGTGTGTGTGTATATGCATATATATATGTGTGTGCGTGTGTATATATGTGTGTGTATATATATATATATATATATATATATATGTGTGTGTGTGTGTGTGTGTGTATATGCATATATATACAGTATGTGTGTGTGTATATATTTATATATATATGCATATATGTGTGTGTATATATATATATATATACATACATATATATATATATATGCATATATATGTGTGTGTGTATATATGTATTTATGTAAATATGTGTATATATACACACACATATATATATATATATATACTGTATATATATATATACATGTGTGTGTGTATATATATATATATATACACACATATTTACATACATATATAAATACACACACACATTTGTATATATATATATATATATATGTGTGTGTGTGTATGTATATATTTATATATGTATGTAAATATGTGTATATATATACACACATACATACACACACACACATATATATAAAGGGTTTAAAAAAACGTTTCATAATAAATCGGGATTCTTATTTGTAACGATTGTTAATTGATTGAAAATATGTATAATGGTTATAAGTATTTTGGGTTTTTATTTTATCATTTTTTATGCTCTTTGTCAAAGGAAAACCTTGGTTTTGATACGGCAAACACACAAAATATGCAGATATTTACCCAAAACATATTTCAAATTGGAATATTAAATTTGAAGTAAATGATGTCTTGAATACGTCAATAATTCATAACCTTTTTTTTATTCATTATTATTTTTTGAGCATTGACAGTTTAAAAAAAAAACAAACACATTTTTTTCTCACTTTCAATGCTTGTATCTCTAAATTATGATTTTTTTTTTTTTTTTTAATATTTTATGCTATTTGTTAAAGAAAACATTAGATCTGGTATGGCAAAAACCCCAAATTTGACAAATTTGAGCCAAAACATTTTCCAAAGTGTAATATTTGATGTGATGTAATTGGAACCTTGCAGAGGTCAATAATTCATAACCGCATTGATTTTGATTCATTATTATTTTACAGTCTGTGGGGGTTTTCTCTGGTCAATATTTCAAGGCTTTCTCCTTAAAGTACACCTGCTTGTGCTTTTAATCCACTTTTTTTAATTTTAGTAATAGTATTTTTTACAAAATAAGTTGCGGGCCACACTTAGGGCACCTATAAGAGGACTCTTCTGATTGCAGATCCAACTCCTGCACATGCTCCATGAGAACGGCGGGCTGGTGGTGCTGGACGGGAGGCTCTTTGTGACGGGCGGTCACTGGAAGGGCATGGAGGGCGACTACGGGGTGGAGGTGGAGGTGTACAACCGGGCGTGCGACACCTGGGAGGTGGACACTTTCCTTCCCAGACTCTGGTTCTACACCGGCCTGTCCACCATCTTCCTGGATCCGACCCAGTGGCCCCAGATCTTCCCCGCAGACGCGACGTAGCTGACGCCACGCGGTTAAACGCCAGCGAGTGTTCCTGCCGGGATGTCAGCAACAGCCAAGAATAGCCGGTCACATGATCCTGGAGGTACTCAAACCAAAGCGCAAGCCTTCTCTGTTGCGGGTCCCAAACTCTGGAACGATCTCCCTCTCCATGTGAGAACGACCCTTCTTAAAACCCATTTTTACTCACTGGCTTTTAACCCAGCATGAGACTTTGAACGGTTTAAACTGTTTTTAACTTTTTGTCTAACAAATTTCTCTTAAGATAATATGTATTTGATTTTTCTATGTGCATATATATATATATATATATATATATATATATATATATATATATATATGTATATATGTATGTATGTATGTATCTATATATATATATATATGTATATATATACACACATATATATTTGTATATATTTATTGTATGTATGTATATGTGTGTTTGTATGTATGTGTGTGTGTGTATATATATATGTATATATATATATATATATATATATATAAATATATATATGTATATATAATGTGGGTGTATATATATGTATATATGTATATATATAATGTGTGTGTATATATATATATATGTGCATATATACACATATATAGATACATATGTATATATATACACACACAAACACACACACACATAAAAATATATATACACACACATATATGTGTATATATATATATACACACATATATATGTATATATACACATATATGGTAATGTGTATGTATGTATGTGTATATATATATATATATATATATATATATATATATATATATATATATATACGGCGTGGCGCAGTGGAAGAGTGGCCGTGCGCAACTCAAGGGGCCCTGGTTCAAATCCCACCTAGTACCAACCTCGTCACGTCCGTTGTGTCCTGAGCAAGACACTTCACCCTTGCTCCTGATGGGTGCTGGTTGGCGCCTTGCATGGCAGCTCCCTCCATCAGTGTGTGAATGTGTGGGTAAATGTGGAAGTAGTGTCAAAGCGCTTTGAGTACCTTGAAGGTAGAAAAGCGCTATACAAGTACAACCCATTTATCATTTATTTATTTATATATATATATATATATATATATATATGTGTGTGTATTTTACCTCTGTTTTAAATGTTTTATTTTAGTGATTCCTTTGCCTGTATTTCTTTGTGGTGTACAGTCCTTTGTTTTCATCTGTAGTTGTTTTTTAAGGGCTTTATAAATAAAGTTGGTATGGTATGGCAGTGTTTTTCAACCACTGTGCCGCGGCACACTAGTGTACCGTGAGATATTGTTTTGTGTGCCGTGGGAAATTTTTATTTCCCCTATTTGGGTCAAAAATCTTTTTTGGAAACCATTAATTACTGTCTGTGCTGCCAAGAGTAACACTCTTCCATATTAGTAGGTGGCAGCAGGTAGCTAATTGCTCTGTAGATGTCGGTAACATGGTTTGTCCTCACAATATGCAGACAACAGCGGGAGGCAGTGTGCAGGTAAAAAGGTATGCTTAAATAAAAGATAAACAAATGCATTGAAGCTAGGGATGTCTATGCAAAAATGAAACTAAAACTGAACTGGCTGCAAAGTCAACAAAAAAAGAATGCTGGACGACAGCAAAGACTTACAGCGCGTGGAGCAGACAGCGTCCACAGACAAGAGCTACAGTGATGCATGGTTGGTTATGGTTTGAATTCATATCAAACAATTGCAAGAACGACTTTTTACTGTCAATATCGGCTGCTGAGTTTCATTTTAAAATTTTTCCTGCTGGTGGTGTGCCTCTGGATTTTTTCAATGGAAAAACATGTGCCTTGGATCAAAAAAGGTTGAAAAACCCTGTGGGATGGTATGATCCGCGGTGTCTCTCTGGGCAGTTTTCTATTTCAGTTTTGTTTTTAAGATGTGGGAACTATTTGATGCCACTGAATGTGAAGCCGTGTGCACACTACTAAATTTATTTTTATTGGACTTACCGGCCTACTGAAATGAGATTTTCTGATTTAAACGGGGATAGCAGGTCCATTTTATGTGTCATACTTTATCATTTTGCGATATTGACATATTTTTGCTGAAAGGATTTAGTAGAAAATATTGCCGATAAAGTTGGCAACTTTTGGTCACCAATAAAAAAGCCTTGCCTGTACCGGAAGTAGCAGACAATGTGCGCGTGACGTCACTGGATGTAGAGCTCCTCACATCCTCACATTGTTTACAATCATGGCCACCAGCAGCTAGAGCGATTCGGACCAAGAAAGCGACAATTTCCCCATTAATTTGAGCGAGGATGAAAGATTTGTGGATGAGGATAGTGAGAGTGAAGGACTAGAAGAAGAAAAAAAAAAGACGAGGGCAGTGGGACCAATTCAGATGTTATTAGAAACATTTACTAGGATAATTCTGGAAAATCCCTTATCTGCTCATTGTGTTACTAGTGTTTTAGGGAGATTATATAGTCATACCTGAAAGTCGGAGGGGTGTGGTGACCGCCAGTGTCTCCGAGGGAAGCCATGGAGGAGCCAAGACAGCTGCAGGAGGAACGACACAAGTTCCGCTCATGTCTACGGTAAGAGTCGACTTATTACCACAATTTTCTCACCGAAACCTGCGGGTTGACAGGTGGTAGAGAACCGTGTTCGATTGACCGCTCTGTTCCATAGTAAAGCTTCACCGTCATCTTTCGGGAATGTAAACAATTAAACACCGGCTGTGTTTGTGTTGCTAAAGGCGGCCGTAATACACCGCTTCCCAGCTACATCTTTCTTCTTTGACGTCTCCATTATTAATTGAACAGATTGCAAAAGATTCAGCAATACAGATGTGATTATGCGATTAAAGCAGACGACTTTTAGCCGTGATCGGCGCTGGGAGAACATGTCCGCTAACATCGGCGACGTCACGCGCACGTGTCATCATTCTGCGACGTTTTCAACAGGATTCTTCGCGGGAAATTTTAAATTGCAATTTAGTAAACTAAAAAGGCCGTATTGGCATGTGTTGCAATGTTAATATTTCATCATTGATATATAAACTATCAGACAACTATCATTGATATATAAACTATCAGACTGCGGTAGTAGTGGCTTTCAGTAGGCCTTGAAACTACTAAATTACAATTTTAAATTTCCCGCGGAGTTTCTTGTTGAAAACGTCGCGGAATGTTGATGCGTGTTTGTGACGTCTCGGGTTGTAGCCGACATTTCAGCCCAGCACCACTTACGGCTAAAAGTCGTCTCTTTTCATTGCATAATTACACAGCATTCAGCATGTGTTGCTGAATCTTTTGCAATTTGTTCAATTAATAATGGAGACGTCAAAGAAGAATGCTGTTGGTGGAAAGCGGTGGATTGCGGCTGCCTTTAGCACCGAAACACAGCCGGTGTTTCTTTGTTTGTTGTGAAGCTTTAACACATAGTGGTCAAGCGAACATGTTTCTCTATTTCAGGGGTCGGGAACCTTTTTGGCTGAGAGAGCCATAAAAGCCAAACATTTTTAATTTTTTTTCCCTGAGAGCCATATCATATTTTTCAATACTGAATTCAACTAAGTGCATGCATTTTTAAGTAAGACCAACATTTTTAGAGTATAATAGGTATCTTATTCATTTTAATAAGATGTTTATTCTGAAGCTAACCAATAATACATTTAATTATTCTTCCCATTTATGCAACTTTTTGAACAGGTGCGGTAGAAAACAATGGATGCATGAGAATGTTTTATAAATTGAACATTATTTTTAACACTGTGATTACCAGTATATTTATTATTTATTTATCGTGTTAAGCAATGTCAACTGAGATTTATCTGAGAGCCAGATGCAGTCATCAAAAGAGCCACATCTGGCTCTAGAGCCATAGGTTCCCTACCCCTGCTCTACGTCAACCAGCAAGTTTTTGGATGGGAAAATTGTGATAGTAAGTCGGCTCTTACCGGAGACTTCAGTGGATTATGGGACCTCCTGTAGCTGTCAAAAAGGCAGCTGTGATCTTGGCTCCTCGGCTTCTCTCAGAGACACTGGCGTTCACCGCAGACATCCGACTTTGAGGCATGACTTTATTATCTCACTAAAATACTATTAACACAATAAGCAGATAAGGGATTTTCCAGAATTATCCAAGTAAATGTGTTTAATTACATCTGAAATGCTCTCACTGTCGCCGCTCGGGGCCGTCGCTTTTTTTATTTATTTTTTTAGTTATTCACTCTAACTTTCCTCATCCCCAAATCTTTCATCCTCGCTCAAATTAATGGGGAAATCGTCGCTTTCTCGGTCCGAATAGCTCTTGCTGCTGGAGGCTATGATTATAAACAATGTGAGGATGTGAGGAGCTCCACAACCCCTGACGTCTGCTACTTCCGGTACAGGCAAGGCTTTTTTATTAGCGACCAAAAGTTGCAAACTTTATCGTGGATGTTCTCTACTACATCCTTTTCAGCAAAAATATGGCAATATCGTGAAATGATCAAGTATGACACATAGAATGGACCTGTTATACCTGTTTAAATAAGAAAATCTCATTTCGGTAGGCCTTTAAGATTTCATCATTGTTATATAAACTATCAGACTGGTTGGTCGGTAGTAGTGGGTTTCAGTAGGCCTTTAAAATAATAATAATAATAATAAAAAGGAATGTGAAATATTAAAGAGTGGTCAAATCCATCACTTGTAATTATTTACCCCGTCCATGTCTTGCCAAGGCGACACTCAAAACAACTTTGGGTTTCCACGGCAACTACCCCCAAGGCTTGTGGTCGCCATGGCAACCTGTCCTGCGGTCGTGAGGAAGTCACGTCGGTGCGTCGTGAAGTTTGGCCAGCAACTTTTTTTCACTTCCAGCTTATTGCTACTATTATTACACTATTTTATTATCCACTCAATCGAAAGACTCTTGAGACATTTTGAATTTCATGAATTGATTCACAAATTCGAACGCTGTCGGTTGAAAAAGATTTATTTCAGTCAGGCACAGCGACGGACGACAATATTTCCAGTCCTCTGCAGGAAGCAACAATTAAAGCTTTAAAAAAATATATATATTTTATTTTTTATTTTTACTTTTTCCAATGAGTTCCCCACACGAGGAAGGCGAACATTCACCTGAACTAGAGGCCGTCATTCAGGTATGTAAATTCCCTTTTTTCAAGCTTAATTGACGATTTATTGTTTGTAAATCAGTGTTCGGCATTGAGGAGATTACAAAACGATTCATCATGTAAACGATATTAAACACAAGATTTATATACGTCGAATAAACCGTGTCAAAATAGATAATTTGGCGTTTTATTGAGGAGTTATAATGCTTTTTTTTAATGTAAGGCACGTGGTGCGGAATTTTCAGCACTTTTACTCAAACAGTTTACTTAATTCAGTTTTTTTATTGTTGTACCCATACTTAAAAGTCACAGGTGAAAATAATCATTTTTTCCCGATATTAATGAATTACATCATATTAGCCGCGACAAACTAGACCGGAAGTTGATTAAAGTTTTTATTTTGTTTTTTTTTTTATTTTAAATGTTTATTTATAAATTTCAACATTTACAAACAGTAGAGAAACAATAATCAAAATAAGTCCAAGAACAGTATAAAACATTACAAAACATTATAAAAACAGTACAAAACAGAGCCAGGGGGTTGTAAATTCAAAGTAAAAAAAATAGAATACAAAAAAATGTGTATGTATATATATATATATATATATATATATATATATATAATAAACAAAGTGCAAAGCCATAGGCTCATTCAGATTCATTAAATAACTTAAATTTGGAACACAGCATCATCGTTTTCACAGCTTTTTTGTTGGAAGTTGATTAAAGTGTGGGTATCCATTCCGGGTTGTGATGTATGCGGAAGTGGCGAGAAAATAAAATACATTTATAATTCATTCAACAGTCAATCGGCAAGAAAACAGCCAGTTAAAGATATTTTAATTATTTTTTGGAGAATGATTAAAAGTACAATAGCCCTTAAATGTATATCTTTGTTAAAAAAAACCATTTAAAGTGATTTAAATAGCCCTTTTTGTCTTTTAAAATTTATTATTATTTTTTTTTATATATATATGTTTAAATAAATAATAAAAAAATGGGTTGTACTTGTATAGCGCTTTTCTACCTTCAAGGTACTCAAAGCGCTTTGACACTACTTCCACATTTACCCATTCACACACACATTCACACACTGATGGAGGGAGCTGTCATGCAAGGCGCCAACCAGCACCCATCAGGAGCAAGGGTGAAGTGTCTTGCTCAGGACACAACGGACGTGACGAGGTTGGTTCTAGGGGGGATTTGAACCAGGGACCCTCGGGTTGCGCACGGCCACTCTCCCACTGCGCCACGCCGTCCCTCTATCTGTATTTTCTTTTGTTTTCTTTCTTTGTTGTTGACTGTTGAGTGAATTATAAATGTATGTTTGTTGTTCAATAATAAACAATTAAAAAAAATAGCCGAGATAGGCTCCAGCACACCCCGCGACCCTAAAAAGGACAAGCGGTAAAAAAAGATGGATGGAAGAAAAAAATTTGTAAATACAAATATTTAAATTATTTCATTACATCACTTTAGCCGCGACAAACTAAACCGGAAGTTGATTAAAGTGTGCATATCCACTTTTGGGTTCTGATGTATGCGGACGTGGCGAGAAAACGACCGATTAAAGATATTTTAATTATCTTTTGGAGAATTATTAAAAGTACAATAGCCCTTAAATGTATATTGTTGTTAAAAACATTTAACATGATTTAAATAGCCCTTTTTTAAAAATTGTATTGAAATTATTTAAATTTTTTAAATATTTGTTGTTATTTTATATTTAATACTCTATCTGTATTTGCTTTTGTTTTCTTTCTTTGTTGTTGAAAGGGCCTTGACTGTTGAGTGAATTATAAATGTATGTTTGTTGTTCAATAATAAAAAATAAATCAATAAAAATATCCCCAAAATTAAATATTTTAATTTATTTCTTATTTTTTTCTTCCCAATTCTACTGGTTGTTTCCACATGATTTACTGTTATTGACCATTTATTTTCAATTAAACGCGTTTTTAAAATTCAGTTTTGTCACATTTTTTTTAAGGATTATAAAGTTTTTTGTGTCAATACTGATATTTACAGGCAGTGCTTTGTGTTCCACCTATCCATCCTTTTTTTACCACTTGTCCTTTTCAGGGTCGAGGGTGGGTGCTGGAGCCCATCTCAGTTTAAAGATCATTTATTTATTTTTTGGAAAGTGATTTAGATAGCCCTTTTTGTCTTTTTTTTAAGTCGTATTTAACTTATTCAAATATTTAAAACTATGTTTTCTTTTTTTATATATATATATATATATATATATATATATATATATATATATATATATATATATATATATGTTTAATACTCTATCTGTATTTGCTTTTATTTACTTTCTTTGTTGTTGACTGTTGAGTGAATTATAAATGTATGTTTGTTTTTCAATAATAAAAAATAAATGTAAGAAAAAAAATAGCTGAGATAGGCTCCAGCACCCCCTGCAACCCAAAAAGGACAAGCGGTAGAAAATAGATGGATGAAAAAAAAATTATAAATACAAATATTTTGATTATTTTCTTTTATTATTATTTTTCTTCTCAATTCTACCGGTTATTTCCACATGATTTACTGTTATTGACTATTTATTTTCAATTAAACACCTTTTTAAAATTCAGTTTTGTTGTCCTAACCTTTCCCACCTTGGGCCACATACTGAAACATTGTATATGTCACATTATTTTTTAAGGATTAAAAAGTTTTATGCGTCTATACTAATATTTAAAAACAGTGCTTTGTGTTCTATCCATCCATCCATTTTATACCGCTTGTCCTTTTCGGGATCGAGGGGGCGTGCTGGAGGCTATCTCATTTTAAAGATCTTTTAATTCTTTTTGCGGAAAATGAATAAGAGTACAAAAGCCCTTGAATGTATATCTTTGGTAAAAACATTTAAAGTGATTTAGATAGCCCGGTCTTTTTTTTAAATTGTATTTAATTTTTTTTATTTTTTTTTAAAAATATGTTTAATACTCTCTGTATTTGCTTTTGTTTTCTTTCTTTGTTGTTGACTGTTGAGTGAATTATAAATGTATGTTTGTTGTTCAATTATAAAAAATAAATAAAAACAAATAGCTGAGATAGGCTCCAGCACCCCCTGCAACCCAAAAAGGACAAGCGGTAAAAAATAGATGGATGAAAAAAAAGATAAATACAAATATTTTGATTATTTTATTTTATTATTATTTTTCTTCTCAATTCTACCGGTCATTTCCACATGATTTACTGTTATTGACTATTTATTTTCAATTAAACACCTTTTTAAAATTCAGTTTTGTTGTCCTAACCTTTCCCACCTTGGGGCACATACTGAAACATTGCATATGTCACATTATTTTTTAAGGATTATAAAGTTTTATGCGTCTATACTAATATTTAAAAACAGTGCTTTGTGTTCTATCCATCCATCCATTTTATACCGCTTGTCCTTTTCGGGATCGAGGGGGCGTGCTGGAGGCTATCTCATTTTAAAGATCTTTTAATTCTTTTTGCGGAAAATGAATAAGAGTACAAAAGCCCTTAAATGTATATCTTTGGTAAAAACATTTAAAGTGATTTAGATAGCCCGGTTTTTTTTTAAATTGTATTTAATTTTTTTTATTTTTTTTTTTAAATATGTTTAATACTCTCTGTATTTGCTTTGGTTTTCTTTCTTTGTTGTTGACTGTTGAGTGAATTATAAATGTATGTTTGTTGTTCAATTATAAAAAATAAATAAAAACAAATAGCTGAGATAGGCTCCAGCACCCCCCGCGACCCTAAAAAGAACAAGCGGTAGGAAATAGATGGATGGATGAAAAAAAATGATAAATACAAATATTTTAATTTATTTTATTATTATTTTGCTTCTCAATTTTAGTGGTTATTTCCACATGATTTACTATTATTGACTATTTATTTTCAATTAAACATGTTCTTAAAATTCAGTTTTGTTGTCCTAACCTTTCCCACCTTGGGCCACATACTGAAACCTTGTATACGTCACATTTTTTTTTTAAGGATTATAAAGTTTTATGCGTCTATACTAATATTTAAAGGCAGTGCTTTGTGTTCTATCCAGCCATCCATTTTCTACCGCTTGTCCTTTTCGGGGTCGAGGGGGCGTGCTGGAGGCTGTCTCAGTTTAAAGATCTTTTAATTCTTTTTTGGAGAATGATTAAAAGTACAAAAACCCTTAAATGTATATATATTTTTTTAAAACATATAAAGTGATTTAGATAGCCCTTTTTGTCTTTTTTTAAAATTGTATTTCAATTATTATTATTTTTTTAAATATATTTTTATTTATAAAAAAGTACGACGGAATCACAGACAGAAATACCCATTTTTTATATATATCTAGATTTATTTATTAAAGTTAAATTGAGCAAATTGGGTATTTCTGGCAATTTATTTAAGTGTGTATCAAACTGGTAGCCCTTCGCATTAATCAGTACCCAAGAAGTAGCTCTTGGTTTCAAAAAAGTTGCTGACCCCTGGATCAATCGATCCACTACCCTTTGTATCAATACTACCGATAGTATACTGCAAATGGTTAAATTAACCAAGGTAACTATTGTTTGTTGGCCAAAATTAAAAAAAAAATACTAAATTATATCACTGTAATTTTGGAGTGGCTTTGTTAGCTAGCAAAGGTCAACAAGCATCAAATGTTTACATGAACAAATACGACACAAAAGAACATGGCATAATAAAAGGAACATGCTTTTACTTGAAATCAATCACTTGTAGAAGCTGGAGGAGTCCATGCTTGACGTAGATGGTCGCTCAGGAGAGACCGCACCCATCCCAGGACATGTACCGGGCTCTGGAGCGATATCGGCGCCCGTCTCGAGACTCGTCCGCAGAATCATCACCCGTAACCTGGCCGGTGGGGACCACTATGTCTGCCGCACACTTCAATACAGGCCTGAGCTGAATTGTGTATGAATGATTTGTTTTCCTGGTGGCAGGCGATAGCTGTGAGGCCGCCAAGATGGAGGACTACCAGAGAGAATCCAGTTCTCAGACCCAGACTGACGTCAATGAGCCACCAGACAAACAGCGCAGCCCCACTGAGAAGGTAAGAAACACTTTTGCATCTTTTACTCTAAACCAGGAGTGTCAAACTCATTTTCACTGGAGGAAAAATGTGGTACAAACAAGTCTTAAAATCATGGTGTGATAATATAAAAATAATGACAACTTCTTCTACTTTGGCTTAAAAGAGAACAAGCACATTCTGAAACTGTACACATCTCAAAAAATCCTGTTGATACAGGGGTGTCCAAACTTTATCCACTGAGGGCCGCACACTGAAAAATCAAAGCGAGCGGGGGGCCATTTTGATATTTTTTATTTAAAAAAAGAATACAATATATGTATATAAAATATACATTTTGGCTTCAACTCGGGCTTGATCTCAGGGACCCCAAAGGGTTTTGGTCAAAGAAATATTAAAAATGTGTCATTTTTCAGTTTTATTTTTTAAAATTATTATTCAAGTTTTAAATTTCCAGATCAACATTAAGTCTATCTGTCAATATAATGATTTTAAAAATTTAAGTTGCATGCTCTTTTTGTCAGAAAAAACTTGTTTTTTAATGGAAAAATCACAAAATATGCAATATTTTCACCCAATAATTTTTTTAAGTGGAATATTTGAGATTATATAGTAATTGGAGCATTAAAAAGGTCAATAACTCATAACACCTTTGATTTTAATTCATTATTATTTTTTGAGCAATGACATTAAAAAACAAATCACACTTCCCTTATATATTTAGATTTATGTGTATATATGTGTGTGTGTGTGTATGTGTATATGTATGTATGTATGTGTATGCGTGAGAAAAGAAAGTCAAAATTAAGAAATTGTATAGAAGTTGTAAAGAGGAAAAGTCACCTAGACAGATTTTTGAATTTGTTCAAAGGGACCGTAGTCAGACCAATGATCAATCAATCAATCAATGTTTATTTATATAGCCCTAAATCACAAATGTCTCAAAGGACTGTACAAACCATTACGACTACGACATCCTCGGAAGAACCCACAAAAGGGCAAGGAAAACTCACACCCAGTGGGCAGGGAGAATTCACATCCAGTGGGACGCCAGTGACAATGCTGACTATGAGAAACCTTGGAGAGGACCTCAGAAGTGGGCCACCCCCCCCTCTAGGGGACCAAAAGCAATGGATGTCGAGCGGGTCTAACATGATACTGTGAAAGTTCAATCCATAGTGGCTCCAACACAGCCGCGAGAGTTCAGTTCAAAGCGGATCTAAGACAGCAGCGAGAGTCCCGTCCACAGGAAACCATCTCAAGCGGAGGCGGATCAGCAGCGTAGAGATGTCCCCAACCGATACACAGGCGAGCGGTCCATCCTGGGTCCCGACGAGCGGTCCATCCTGGGTTTCGACTCTGGACAGCCAGTACTTCATCCATGGTCATCGGACTGGACCCCCTCCACAAGGGAGGGGGGGACATAGGAGAAAAAATAAAATAAGCGGCAGATCAACTGGTCTAAAAAGGAGGTCTATTTAAAGGCTAGAGTATACGGATGAGTTTTAAGGTGAGACTTAAATGCTTTTACTGAGGTAGCATCTCGAACTGTTACCGGGAGGGCATTCCAGAGTACTGGAGCCCGAACGGAAAACGCTCTATAGCCCGCAGACTTTTTTTGGGCTTTAGGAATCACTAATAAGCCGGAGTCTTTTGAACGCAGATTTCTTGCCGGGACATATGGTACAATACAATCGGCAAGATAGGATGGAGCTAGACCGTGTAGTATTCTATATGTAAGTAGAAAAACCTTAAAGTCACATCTTAAGTGCACAGGAAGCCAGTGCAGGTGAGCCAGTACAGGCGTAATGTGATCAAACTTACTTGTTCTTGTCAAAAGTCTAGCAGCCGCATTTTGTACCAACTGTAATCTTTTAATGCTAGACATGGGGGGACCCGAAAATAACACGTTACAGTAATCGAGACGAGAAGTAACAAACGCATGGATAATGATCTCGGCGTCTTTAGTGGACAAAATGGAGCGAATATTAGCGATATTACGGAGATGAAAGAAGGCCGTTTTAGTAACGCTTTTAATGTGTGACTCAAAGGAGAGAGTTGGGTCGAAGATAATACCCTGATTTTTTACCGAATCACCTTGTTTTATCATTTGGTTGTCAAATGTTAAAGTTGTATTATTAAATAGAGGTCGGTGTCTAGCAGGACCGATAATCAGCATTTCCGTTTTTTGTCTCACCCTTTAGAGCACAGCACTAAACCTGCAGAAATAGTTTTTCCCATGTTTCTCTGTTTACTTTTTCACACTCTACACTATTTTCTTACAGTTTATTAGCATTTCTCTCATATTCCTTACTTTTGGCACCTTCATTTTTATAATATATTGTTAAGTGTATAATATATTGTTAAGTGTTCAATGTGATTTTACAATTGTGTTTAAATTTTTTGAGTGTTTCACTTTGACATTTCTTTTCCTTTCCGCCTTGATAGTGGATGGTATTATAATCAGAATTAAAAATGTTTACATTTAATGCATTTTTCTTTTGGTCCTCATTTTTGATAGGCCATAAAATATCAATAATTATCGATATCAATACAATAATGCCCTACTTTGTCATTATTATCACTATTAAGTGGAATGTCTCTTTTTTTTCTTGTGTGTTTCTAATACCTCTGTCACCAAGCAAAAATATGTTGTATTCGATGACCCGATGAATGGAAGTAACTTTCATTTGAATACTCGATCACTGAAATATTGGACCGCCGCAGCCCTAGTTGGTGTCAATAAATATTTAGACCAGGTTCATGAAGGCTCCCCTTGTGATGCCTTCAGGTACAGCCTGTCCCGCTGCGCTCGTAAGAAGTTGCGTCTCCTTTTTTTCGCAGCAGACCGGCAAAGAAACAGCTCATTTTTTTGCCGCCGTACAAAGCGTCCATTTGTGAAAACATTGCCGTCCTCCTGTCTGCTCAACTTGCCTTTTTAAAGGCCCTACTATAAACGTCTCTTAATTAGTTACTTTTTGACCCACTCGGCGATGAATATTTTCCTTGCTGCCTCTCACAAAAGTGAACTTTGACCTACTTCGAGCGTCCTTCTCAACCCAACGCGTCCGTATTGGAGAGTTGACCGGCACTGAACTCCGAGTCACACCGCCGCCGTGTGGCAGATAAACCCCCCCCGACGAGTGATTTCTGACACCAGCTGCCATTTGCGGGCGGTCCCTGCCTGCGCTGATAAAATCTGATTGGGAAGGATTGTGTTACCGTCCCCTTTCCACTTTGGAGCGAGCTCCTTCGTTTATGCTGCAGCGTGACAGGGCGCCGCCAAAGTGCCCCGAAAACATGCCCCCAAAAAAAGCCTGATAGTGTGACTGCTGAGTGACAAACATTAATACTAAAGAACAGCCACGATGTCATGGCGTCACCTGAAACAATAAGCGTCCAATCAGCTTGCTTCTCTGAGGGGGTTACGCTATCTGTGGATTGGTACTGTAACGTATTATTTTCGGGTCTCCCCATGTCTAGCATTAAAAGATTACAGTTGGTACAAAATGCGGCTGCTAGACTTTTGACAAGAACAAGTAAGTTTGATCACATTACGCCTGTACTGGCTCACCTGTACTGGCTTCCTGTGCACTTAAGATGTGACTTTAAGGTTTTACTACTTACGTATAAAATACTACGCGGTCTAGCTCCATCCTATCTTGCCGATTGTATTGTACCATATGTCCCGGCAAGAAATCTGCGTTCAAAACACTCCGGCTTATTAGTGATTCCTAGAGCCCCAAAAAAGTCTGCGGGCTATAGAGCGTTTTCCGTTCGGGCTCCAGTACTCTGGAATGCCCTCCCGGTAACAGTTCGAGATGCTACCTCAGTAAAAGCATTTAAGTCTCACCTTAAAACTCATCTGTATACTCTAGCCTTTAAATAGACCTCCTTTTTAGACCAGTTGATCTGCCGCTTCTTTTCTTTTTTCTCCTATGCCCCCCCTCCCTTGTGGAGGGGGTCCGATGAGCATGGATGAAGTACTGACTGTCCAGAGTCGAGACCCAGGATGGACCACTCGTCGGGACCCAGGATGGACCGCTCGCCTGTGTATTGGTTGGGGACATCTCTACACTGCTGATCCGCCTCCGCTTGGGATGGTTTCCTGTGGACGGGACTCTCTCTGCTGTCTTGGATCCGCTTTGAACTGAACTCTCGCGGCTGTGTTGGAGCCACTATGGATTGAACTTTCACAGTATCATGTTAGACCCGCTCGACATCCATTGCTTTCGGTCCCCTGGGGGGGGGGGGGGGGGGGGGGGGGGTTGCCCACATCTGAGGTCCTCTCCAAGGTTTCTCATAGTCAGCATTGTCACTGGCGTCCCACTGGATGTGAATTCTCCCTGCCCACTGGGTGTGAGTTTTCCTTGCCCTATTGTGGGTTCTTCCGAGGATGTCGTAGTCTATATAAATAAACATTGATTGATTGATGGTATACAGTATTCCATCCATCCAAACATTTTCTACCGCTTGCCCCTTTTGGGGTCGCTTGAGCCTATTTTAGCTGCGTGCGGGCGGAATCCTATGAAATTAATAAACAGTCCTAGCTATGGGCTGCGCTTTGGACCCCCCGTCCTAGTAAAAAAACACGTTCCCATACCGGGAGTTGAACCCGGGCCGCCTGGGTGAAAACCAGGAATCCTAACCGCTAGACCATATGGGATTGTGAAACAGGTGTGACTTGTCAAAACAATCCCAAAATGGAGTTTGGACCTCTTATAGAACACTTGCAAATATTATTACTTAAAAGAATCAATCAATCAATGTTTATCTATATAGCCCTAAATCACAAATGTCTCAAAGGACTGTACAAACCACTATGACTACGACAAAGGGCAAGGAAAACTCACACCCAGTGGGACGCCACAATGATGACTATAAGAACCTTGGAGAGGACCTCATATGTGGGCAACCCCCCCCCCCCTCACCCCCCACTCTAGGGGACCGAAAGCAATGGATGTCGAGCGGGTCTAACATGATACTGTGAAAGTTCAATCCATAGTGGCTTCAACACAGCCGCGAGAGTTCAGTTCAAAGCGGATCCAAGACAGCAGTGAGAGTCCCGTCCACAGGAAACCATCCCAAGCGGAGTCGGATCATCATCGATACACAGGCGAGCGGTCCATCCTGGGTCCTGAATCTGGACAGCCAGTACTTCATCCATCCAAAGAAAACTGTTTTTGTTCGATAAAACTCTACTCAAAAATGTACTAAAGTGGCTGGACAAGACAGATTTTTTTGGAAAAAAAACAAAACAAAAATTATTATTATTTTTGAAATCAGTCTGGATTGGCAGACCAGGGTGGTGGTTCCTCTCTTTAAGAAGGGGAACCGGAGGGTGTGTTCCAACTGTACACCTTAGGTGTAATTGTGATGTGTCGAAGTCATAATAACTTGTATTAATCTACTTGTTAATATCTCGTACTTTCTACTATGAGGGGCTTCCATCCGCACTAAACTTTACTAAGCACTTATTTCTTCTCTTGTTTCAAGCTAGTTATCTTAGCTAACGTATTAGCATGCCTGCTCTTGCTTTCGCTCGGTGTTGAACATGTTTAGCACTAATACCTGATAATGATACTTAAGATTCCAAAAAATTGCAGTTTATTTGCTGTCATGGAGGTGATTATTATTAACTTAAGGGAGTGGAGATTGTCAGGCTTGCCCCTGACAGTTTGTCTATGTTTTAATTTTTTCCTCTGCATTTGTCTGTTTCCTGTGTTTAGTATTTCCTGTCTTTTAGTTCCTGTCAAGTGCTCTTAATTTGTCAGCTTCCTGTCTTGTTCCCTGAGTGCTGTGTTCCTCCTCAGTGTGTTTAGTATTTCCTGTCCTTAGTTCCTGTATAGTGCTCTTATTTTGTCAGCTTCCTGTCTTGTTCCCTGAGTGCTGTGTTCCTCCTCTGTGTGTTTAGTATTTCCTGTCCTTAGTTCCTGTCTAGTGCTCTTATTTTGTCTGCTTCCTGTCTTGTTCCCTGAGTGCTGTGTTCCCCTTCAGCTGAGGCTGATTGGCATCTGGCCACACATGTTGCCAATCAGCCGGCTCCTATTTGTACCTCCTTTGTTTTGTGTCAGTTGCTGGATCATTGTATTGTATTGTCGTTGCCTGATGTCACTCTTGTGTCTTTTCCACCTGTCGTGTCTGGCATAATTTCAGCCATTACCTGTCGTGCTACATCTTGTCCCGGTTGTCGTATCGGTAAGCTGTTTTTGTTAGCCATTAGCTATTTCCAGTTTTTCTGTTTGTTATCCTCTAGCTTCCATGCTAAAGTTCCTTTGTGTTTCTTGTTAGTTTCTATGCTAAAGGCCTTTTGTTTATTATCCGCCCACGTGCGCGCTTGTGGTTTGAACCCTTTGTTTGATTTTGTCTTAGTATCTTTAATAAATCATGTTTGCTCACTCCATGCCTGCCTCCATCCCTGCATCTTGGGGTTCGTCAACAAAAACCCCTGACAGAGATACCTTAGTTGCTAGCCAGTCAACTTGGGGACTAAAACTAATAGTGTCGGACAGAGGGGAACGGCATTTGTGTTAAGGCACTAGTTTGATTTTTTGATGTGAATGTTTTTCTTTATTTCTATATGCGTAAACATCTGCAGTTTATTGTGTGAATGTATCAACACTAAACCTATATATTTGGTTAATCTAAAATACACAATGGATGCCATACTTTTGTAATGTTTATCTTGTGTTTTAATTTCCAGTCTATGTCATGTTCAAACACTGATGACATCTATTAAACAAGACGAGAAGCAAGGAATTAAACGCAGACGGAATTAAATTTAGCTCAATGAGGAGAAACATGTACACCTGTATCGTTGTACCGTGTTCCACGCTCTGACAAACGATTGTACGCATCCTCTTTTATTTGGACTTTCCCTGATTACATGGCAACAGCTGTTTCTAAGGGAGGTAAACAGGCATTGTCTTTGGTTACAAAACAGTTCAAAGAAAAAGTCGTAAAACAGTCCTTGCCCTCAATCACAGAACAGTTCAAAGAAAAGGTCGCCTGGAGGGGAGTCTGTTCCTGCTTCCTCTCCGCTGTGTCGTTCTCGGGTCAAGACAAAATCTTTCTGTGGATTACAATACATCAAAGAAACAGAACACCTTCATGTTTCTTCCCATCCTACACAGTGGACTTTTACAAGTCTTTTGCTTGGTAGGATCAAAGACAGCTTTTGTCTGCTCGCCGGGAACCCATGGCAACACAAAGTTTTGTGATAACTTAGATACAATTATTCTGACAGTCTATTTTAAGGAACAAGTGTAAAGAAATAAAACCGAGGAAGGAAAAATCAACAAAACTTCTGTAGCTTCTGTTTCTTCATACTGCTAACTAGCTGTACACGCTGGAAACGACTAGCGAGGGCAGAATAATGAATGTATTTACTTTGTAAATAAGTAAACTAAGTCTCAAGGGAATACGCACTTTCTGACGAAACATCACGTATCGATGCCCTCGGACTTTTGAAAGTCTTTGTGATGTAGTTGAATAGCCTTGGTTTAAGCACTGCTGCCACCTAGCTGGAGTGTCTTGTATCATTCAAGCGTGAACAAAGCCCCCGTTTGTCCTGTTCTGGCGTGTCATATGACATCATGTTTTCATAGTAGGACTCTCTGCTCTACTTGGCAATGACCACTCACTAAACAACTTTCCCAACCAGCGGGGGGGCTCTCACTGTGCGAAGGGGGCAGTGCGTGAGTACGACGAGGGCTGCTTTGGGGCGATGGACATCCGCTCCAGCTGTGTTTAGCAATCTGACAGATAGTAATTCCCTTTATTAAGCCTCTCGGCTCGGGCCGGGCCAAACGATTGCAGATGTAACCCTTGGCATGCCGGCCAGATGTCCCCGGAGCCACGAGGCTTGATCAGCTGCGACTGGAGAAGCGTCACGTGCTCGGGGAAATGAGTTTGGATCTCCCTCCGCCACATGAGCGCGGCAGCGATCTTTGGCCCCGACACCAAAGCCTTCACAGGGGCCTTGAGAAGCATTCTCCGCTTGCTCCTTGGCAGGCCAATCAAAGCGCCGACATCCCTTGAAGTATTTATAAGAGGAGACAATACGAGGAGTGGCACAAATCATAGATATCAAGAAATATAAAAGATAACTCAAAGCACATTTTAAGAGGCGGGGCTCTCTTCCACTTTGGAAACCAGAGCCGGGTTTTAGAAGCAGATACTCCAGCGTGAACCGGAACCATGGCAACCGTATGGAGCTGTGCTTAGGCGCCAATGACCCACGTGGGATTGATGGCAAATTATTTCTCACCACCATGAAAAAAAACGCACATGCTCAGGCCCCTTCTACACTAAGGTTATCCAGGGTAAATCCCAACTAACCTTATCCAGACACACACAATGTTCGTTTAAGACCCTCCAACCCCTTGACTCCCCTTCGACAAATGGACAAAGATTTTCTGTAAGTAGAATCACAACTGACCTGGACATTGGAAAGTTCTCTTGCCGTCTGAGAAGTGTTGTATCCCAAATAGCTGCAATGGCTTTCTCTTAAGGTAAACAAGAGCCGGGCTGTAGAAGCAGATACTCCAGCGTGAACCGTAACCATGGCAACCGTATGGAGCTGTGCATAGGCGCCTATTACCCACGTGGGATTGATGGCAAATTCTCTCTCTCACCACCAAGCAAAAACCGCACATGCTCAGGCACCTTCTACTCTAAGCCGGCTAAGGTTATCCAGGGTAAATCCCAACTAACCTTATCCAGACCCACACAATGGTCGTTTAAGACCCTCCAACCCTTTGACTCCCCTTCGACAAATGGACAAAGATTTTCTGGAAGTAGAATCACAACTGACCTGGACATTGGAAAGTTCTCTTGCCGTCTGAGAAGTGTTGTATCCCAAATAGCTGCAATGACTTTCTCTTAAGGTAAATAAGAGCCGGGGTGTAGAAACAGATACTCCAGCGTAAACAGGAACCATGGCAACCGTATGGAGCTGTGCATAGGCGCCGATCACCCACGTGGGTTTGATAGCAAATTCTCTCTCACCACCAAGAAAAAAACGCACAAGCTCAGGCCCCTTCTACACTAAGCCGGCTAAAGTTATCCAGGGTAAATCCCAACTAACCTTATCTAGACACACACAAAAGTCGTTTAAGACCCTTCAACAAATGGACAAAGTTTTTCTGTAAGTAGAATCACAACTGACCTGGACATTGTAAAGTTCTCTTGCCATCTGAGAAGGGTTGTATCCCAAATAGCTGCAATGGCTTTCTCTTAAGGTAAACAAGAGCCGGGCTGTAGAAGTAGATACTCCAACGTAAACTGGAACCATGGCAACCGTATGGAGCTGCGCTTAGGCGCCAATGACCCACGTGGGATTGATGGCAAATTCTTTCTCACCACCAAGAAAAAAAACACACATGCTCAGGCCCCTTCTACACTAAGATGGCTAAGGTTATCCAGGGTAAATCCCAGCTAACCTTATCCTTGTCCACACACATACAATGGTCGATTAAGACGCCCTCCCCCTGACTCCCCTTTGACAAATGGACAAAGTTTTTCTGTAAGTAGAATCACAGCTGACCTGGACATTGGAAAGTTCTCTTGCCGTCTGAGAAGTGTTGTATCCCAAATAGCTGCAATGACTTTCTCTTAAGGTAAACAAGAGCCGGGCTGTAGAAGCAGATACTCCAGCGTGAACCGGAACCATGGCAACCGTATGGAGCTGTGCTTAGGCGCCAATGACCCACGTAGGATTGATGGCAAATTCTCTCTCACCACCAAGAAAAAAAACGCACATGCTCAGGCACCTTCTATTCCAAGGTAATCCAGGGTAAATCCCAACTAACCTTATCCAGACACACACAATGGTCGTTTAAGACCCTCCAACCCCTTGACTCCCCTTTGACAAATGGAAAAAGATTTTCTGGAAGTAGAATCGCAGCGGGCCTGGACATTGGAAAGTTCTCTTGCCGTCTGAGAAGTGTTGTATCCCAAATAGCTGCAATGGCTTTCTCTTAAGGTAAACAAGAGCCGGGCTGTAGAAGCAGATACTCCAGGGTGTACCGGAACCATGGCAACCGTATGGATATGCGCATAGGCGCCGATCACCCACGTGGGATTGATGGCAAATTCTCTCTCACCACCAAGCAAAAACCGCACATGCTCAGGCACCTTCTACTCTTAACGTTATCCAGGGTAAATCCCAACTAACCTTATACAGACACACACAATGGTCGTTTAAGACCCTCCAACCCCTTGACTCCCCTTCGACAAATGGACAAAGTTTTTCTGTAAGTAGAATCACAACTGACCTGGACATTGGAAAGTTCTTTTGCCGTCTGAGAAGTGTTGTATCCCAAATAGCTGCAATGGCTTTCTCTTAAGGTAAATAAGATAAACAGATACTCCAGCGTGTACCAGAACCATGGCAACCGTATGGACCAGTGCTTAGGCGCCGATCA